>NC_031495.1:16463916-16532602 GCF_000237925.1 Schistosoma mansoni
TTAATCATGGTGCTACGGGTTTATTTTATGGTCAAAAGAACAGACATGCACGACGTACTGGTGTCGGATTTTCGACTTTTGATTGTCCAACATGCTTTTACGCGCCATCTTATGTCTCACATTGTCTGGTAGTGCTACGTATTCAACGACAAAGCTGCAACAGACAGAAAACATCTCTGACTTGGTCCCAGGTCTTCAGGCTCATGCATTTCATAATCTTTCTGAATATACCACTGGTATCCACTACCAGGTACCCAGTATTATTATTATTCATGAACATCTTATGGAGACATAAGTGTTGTGAAAAAACCAGTTCGGGTTTCTTCAAAAATGCAATGATACGCAAGTTTCAATAATGTTAACATTATATTTGCCACATTTGAAAAAGAGAAAGAAAAAAATGAAATATTAATAATAGAACAATGATAATAAATCACGTTTTGTATAACTGAGGAGAATATTGAATTGGTTTTTAAGAAGGAAAGGAAGAAACTAAGGAAATAGATATAAAGGAGACGCGAAATACGTAAATAGTTTAGTAAGCGTGTTTTTGAACACAGAACAAGAATAAACGACTATGTACGTATCGCCAAATGATCAATTAAAAAATGAAACAAAAAATTACTAAGTAAATAACTTATTATTGCGGTAAGATATGAGTTAGAATAAGTGTTTGTACAGTCATAGTTTGAAGTGATGCTATGAAAGTCTCAATTAAGAGCAAAGGATAATCGATATGTATGAGTCGTATATGCATAGTGAAGATAAAACGGGTCTAAGGTGATTTAAGCATAACACAAGTTATTGTCTTCATTACAAAATTCGTAGTCTTAAAAATATTTATTCAGCAGGGAAAAAAGAGAGAAGAAATGAACACCTAGTGAAAGGGTCCGATCATGATAACAATAATAGTGTAATGAATATAGACCTCTGAAGTAAACCAACAGTTTAAAAAAATAATAATCCTTCGGTGAACTCGAACAAATACATGTAGATTTGTGTAACAGTATACAGGGTAAACCTGGGTATTAGTGTAAGCATTTATGCAATAATAATTTAGAATGATGCCATGGTAGTCACAATTAATTGCAAAGGATAATTAGATATAAATTTCTGTGTCATAGATATGTGGTGAAGATAAAGTGAATCTGAGAAGCTAATTTGTTTAAGTGTACCATAGGGCAATATTTTTTGGTTTTTAGTTAAAGGCTTCGGATGTTTATGAATAAAATATGTTTAGAAGGACAAGAAGAGAAGAAAAAGAACACCTCATATTTCGAGGGACCAGTGATGACATTAATAACAGTAGTATTTATAAATACGAACACAAGCAGATTTCATATATTAAGGTGAATAAAAAATAGGTGTGAAAAATTCCGAAGGTTTCACTTTGCTTTTCAGTCAATTATATAGATGAAAGACCTTGTTTGTATAAATCATTAATATATACGTTGATATTCAATATGCGACACAATCTACTTTCAGAAAGAAAATCATCAAGGAGACTTCGGAACCGGGTTGTAGTTTCACCAAAACGGAGGTTCACTGGCAGTCTGTTCCACATGGTTGAGTAGCGAATGACGAAAAATATCTAGCGTAAGTTTGTGTGAGTTTTTGTAGTCGCTAGAATATCTTCCTTATTGCGTAGATTATGGTATGATATCATAGAGTATGAAGGGGTAGATACCGAAGAGAAGGAAATACCGTTAAGAAGCCGGTAGAGAAAGATAAGGTTTAATTTGCTACGCCAAATCCAGAGAGGTTATAGTTTGGGTTGTTGACATCTTTGGTGGTAGTCTTTGTTGTCAGAATATCGCAAAACAGCTTTGGTGAACCTTCTTTGAACACCTTCAATTTTAATCGTGTCATTATGCCTGCAACTACTGTAAACTAAAATACCATATTCAAGAATGGGTAAGATATATTTTCTGTATAATAATAATGATCTCGATTCGATATTATTGAAGTTTATCATTATGAATCCGATGAGCTATCTAGCTTTGGATGCGTGAGATGCAACGTGCTCAGAGAAGTTCAAACTGTTGCTATTTCTTAAACACAAGTCACGAACAGTGTTTAGAGGTTTCAGTGTGTGTTTGTGCATAGCCAGATTAAGGTTTGCGCGGTGATGATTGAGGGTTATCTAAAGTACCAAAGCGAACGATAGAACGGAAACCATTCTCTTCCATAGTCCTCGATAGCATTATACCATTTAGTGACGAATATACGGAAAATTCGAGAATCGTCGGTGGCTGTAATACTAGTTTGGGTTAAAAAACCCTTACATCGGTTTTTAATATCTACAAAAGATCAACCAAAAACAAAGCAGATCAATGTTTTATCACGTGAGTATGCTGAAAAGTAGTAGTTAGAAACAGTGAAACAAAAGTGATTCAAAACACTGGTGCCAACATTAAGAGGACCACATAAATTGCAGAATTTCTTCACACTGATTGATGGAGTTTTGCAGCGATACGTAAAAGCCAGTGGAAAAACAGACAGAACTACGCAAACCGACCGCCTTTGCTTACAGCGATTGGCGGAAATTATCATTCCCGTTTCATTCTAATCGGTTGCTAAGTAGGCTGCTGACATTTCGAACGGGAGAGTCGAGTTTATTTGCATTCGGAGTCGACATATGACGGTTATTTGTTCGGCCTTGTCTACTGAAGACAGTGTTGTGAACGGTAAGATCGATTTCTCTCCAGGTGATGTCCCTTCAAAAATACTTGCTCCTTAAATGGTTGTATCTTTGATTTGTTACCCCATTTAATTAAAATTTCGTATTCATGGTATTCTTCAAATCTTGTCGTCCTTACTTGTTCACTTTAGTGAGGATAATTAACCGGATGAACATATTTAGGCAGGCGAGTGTGTATTGAATATAATTGCGTTTCTTTCGTATGAAAGCAGCTGGGTTGCTAGAACATTAGTCATCATGTTCTCGGAGAATCAACTGGAAGTCTGTCGTTTGGGCATTGTGAAATTGAAATTCAGAGCAAAAGGTGCCAAAGTTCTAAGATAAACGAACTACTGTAATCGATGTAACAAAGAAGTGGATGGATGTGTTAAAATATTAAAAAACGGAGATATCTGGCGTAGTGTAGTTTAAGATAATCTCATGACAATACTGATAATAATGCATAAATGTCGAGACATAGTGAGCTAACAAATTAAAAAGCACTTCCTCGTTAGTGTTTTTAGTTAACGGCCCAAATAAGTGAAAGGCATTAATCTGCGACTACGTAGGTAGTTACCTAACCTTATTCTGAAACTTTATGGAAATAGGTGTGACAAAATGGGGAAGAAGGATCATTGAGATACAACGTGTTCAGCGAAGGGGCTGAGGCTTTGTCTGAGTACTTGTTCTTTGATAAAAATTTCATGAAGGGTCACCTTGTGAATTGTTGAAGTGGGCTAGAGTTAAAATTGGCCAACTATAGTGATTCGACTTACCTAAATTACTATTTACTAGACAATAATAAAGTTTTGCGGCACTTTTCATTAAGTGTATGAGCCAACCGCTGAGTGGGAGTTTATTCAACTGACCGTCACCCCCTGACTTAATAACTGAACATTTTTTATCCGAAATACATTCTATGTCCATAGCCGCTGACTATAGTATTAACCCACCTAATATTTAATAATAACTATATACTCAAATATTATACTTAATTAAACTGGCTCTGTAATCACACAGCTTCAAATTATGAACAGTAAACCCAGTAAAAGAGAACTTTCACTAACTTCTAAACCAAGCAAAAGATCGAAATCTGTAATTTCTATATATGGGTACTCACTACCTGACAATGTCAAACCATATTCTAGACTCTAAGCCCTTTATCCACAATATAATTATCACTATCTGATTATCCGTGTAGCAACCCCTTTATCTGTTCATGTGGTAGGCTTTCTTATACTAACAAACAGCAAACATAATAGTACTGGGATCTAATCTGCTTTATGAAAGTCAACATGAGTCTCGGATTAAATCATTTGTATAACACTGTCAACCTGTGATCTGGTCTTTTCTTATTTTCTAAATAAAATAATGAACTTATAAAAGTAACAAGAGACGGTTTAATTCGTGTTATCAAAATAAATTCAAGTGACAACACCACCAAAACCTGTTGACTGAGTATGTCATGAATGAAATATGTATTTTGAACGTTTCTATAAAAATATCTCGCCTGTCTTTCTATATGCGGGATATGAACTTTTACGTGTCCATTTAAATGAATACACTCATTTCACAGTAACGCCCGACCTATATTTGCCTAATATCATTCACGATTATTAGCATTTACTCATCAAAATGTCACATATTCGAGGTAAAAGTTGCTTATGAGCTCAACATTACCCGACCCGTCAGACACGGGGAAGGTATGGATTCAATTCAAAATCTTCGATAAACGTTCCGATACAATGCCCCTATAATTAGTGGAATCCGGTAGAATTAGAAAAAATATTCCGACCTTTGGTGATAATTAGACGTATTCGAACAATTATGTTAACTGGGAATTCCCGAAACAGTTCAATTTAGGCCAGAAAGAACTAAATGAACACAAACGAACTTATTGTACCCGGGATTCGAAATCACCGAGCAATCAAGTACATAAAAATCATTAGTTCGTGCAAATAACAAGTCCGCTACAACTTGAATCGCAATCTAAATTACTGTAATCGATTGTACTTCTCCTTAGTTTTATAGTGTCTGGCTGACTGTGTACTGAATGTAGACCCTGTATGATGTTGAATATACTGGTTAGTATTGGAATTAACTGCCGAAATCGAAACAAACTCACCCAGCTTCTAAATTGTATTTGATCAGCGTGTTGGTTGGATGTGCTTGAATCGCTGATATCTAGAAATGGAACTATAGGTTTTCCAACATTCTTCACCATAATCGCTGCGACTGGTTCTAGATAATTTCCACGACAATATATAACGTTTTCAGACTCTGAAAACCTCGTATTAGAACGAAGAATCCTTTATTTCAGTAATTTCTACAGAGTGTCTTTCGTTGAAGAATGTTTAACATTTCTGTATTTCAGTATAAATGTGTCGACGCTCCTCATCAGTTCATAAATGTCGTAATTTAGACTTGAATAATGATTGAACAATTATTGGTTGAATAGTTAAGTGGTAATAATTGTTCAGGTAATAATGTACATTTGCATTTATAATGAAATCTAGAACCATCATTTACACAATCATCTTATTTTAGTTTCAACTGGGCGATAGCGCGTATCTTAACTACCTTGACAGTTATTCTTCAGTTCAAACCTTAGTTTGTATTCTACAGTGACAATAAGTGCATATTATTTGCCGTAAAATGGATCACAATAATCTGTCTGAATTCTCTGCCAGGCCTCCGACGATACTAGCTATAGAGTCCACTTCAAAGGATGATTTTACGGCTTATGATATCGTCCACAACTGTTTGCTGTACGACACATACTTGCATTTGTCTCCGAGCACCAACGTTTGAGCCTTGCCAAGGATTACATTTTCTAAACACCGAAATGTCTGGTATTAAGATCTTCAAGGACTGATTAAAGGTCTGAAGAAGGAACAACAACATTGCCGTTTAAACAAGAGATGACATCAGGAGCAGTGGATATCTCATCCCGCTTCGAAAAATAGGCAGAAAATATACGTTTCGAATTAGCATTTTAACCTCTTTTAATGGCCATGATTATACATCCAATGCAGCAACGAGTTTCTCTAATGAGGCTTGGATGTCTCACTGGTAAAGGCTGCACTAACAAAGAGTCTGCAGTAGTAACAGGCTTATCTCGTAATGAATTTTGAGGTATGTAGTCAAAACGTTGCATCAGATTAACACTTATATGCTGAATCGTATGGTCACTGGCACTGAAAGCCATGCTCCATCATTGAATCATAGCAGCGGAGGAACGTGCTAGGGAATTTCCAGGAGAAAAAAATGAACTTTGAAGCTTCATGGTCAGTAATAATAGTAAATGTCTTTACAAATAAACATTTGTGAAGTCGTCTTACAGCTCCAAACATAGCTTATGCTTTTCTCTGGATTTGTGAATAACACTGTTCAGAAACATAAATATTGGTTCACGTTCCTTCTCCGAAACTGCATGAACAATCACAGGCGATGAATAAGCAGAAAGTACAGAATGTGAATTTGGAGGGTAAGTTCGAATAACAGAGTCACTTTTAAGAAACTTTAGTAGACTTCGTAAACATGACTCTTGTTCTTCATCCCATTTGAATGAATTGGATATCAATATTTGGAATAAACATTTTGCACGACAATAAAAATTGGGAGTAAAACGGGAGTAGTATGGAAGAGCACCCATTAGTGAACGAACTTTTGTAAGATTTTCCGAACATGATGCATTTGCCAATGGAGATAGTCGTTTCATATCTAGTTTATAATCGTTACCGTCAACTAGGTATCCGGGAAACTCAAAACTAGATATGCAAAATGAGCACTTACCTGGATTTACCGTATTATTCTTGTCAATTAAACGACTCGATGAATTAGTTAGTCTCTGACCATGAACTGCTTTATCAGAACTATGAATTATAATAACATCTTGATAAACTTCAACACCTTGAAGATCGCTGTCTGCAGTATTCATCACTTCCTGAACTATGATTGAGGAACAACATTAAACCAAATAAAAGGAAGTTGTATTTGAACAGACAGAAAGGAGTGTTAATTGTTGTCAGCGTAGATGGAGGCTGATGTAAGGGAATTTAAAAATAAGCATCTCTCAAGTCAACTTTTGACAACACGTAAGAACCATGAAGCCGATTTAGAATATCTTCAGCTTCCACCGTAATGCACATTTGCTTCAAAAACAGGAGCTCAGTGTTGAACTATTAACACCACATACTCTAGTGGTCTTGCCATCAGACTTCAAGGGCATAAAAACAGGAGGACCTCATGCTAAAGACTGGATTTGTTCAGTTATACTTCCCTTACACAAATCTTTCAATACTTATATACCACAAGGAATTATTCGTTTTTTAAGAAGGACTGGATCGACCTGTGTCTTTAGTTATATTAACCGAATACTAATCCCTTCTTTGCACTTAGCACATGCAGCTATCAAATCTTTAGGCAAAGCATCAGGACATTCTTTAGGAACAAATGAAGACAACCCCACTTTAAGCCTTTTCAAATTTTTAAACCCGTATTGACAGTCCTGTTTCATCAACGAAAAGCTCACAAAAATGTATGAAGAATTTGTTATCTCTTATTAGCGATTAACAGCATCCTCGTATGTTAAGTTTCTATTTAGTAATCCTCAATATTGAGACTTTTGTTAGTCATACTACAACGTTGGAATCTAGGGATTTTAAGTTCCTGAATGAAGTAATGGACTCTACACTATGTCAATCATAAAGTCATAAAATGAACCAAGAGATGTAAATGATCACCTCTGAATATGGACATTACCTTTCGAAATCGTGGACAAAAATAAATGATCATTAGAAACACCCAATTGAATAGAACCTGGACTACAGTGTACATCATTTTTAGTGGCGAACTGAGTTGTAGATTTAGAAACTAACTTGATGTGTCCCATTTTACCACGCTTAAAGCTTTTGGCATGACGAAAATTATAGGAATAACGTAAGTGACATTTACCACAAGATTGGCGTTTACCAAAACTGTGCTCACCTCTATAACCTGCTTCACAGCTCCTCAATGAACTGCTATCCATGTTTCCACAAGGACTGTAACTACAGCCAATTAAACACCTCTCTGTGTGACCCTGAGTACCAATCAGGCTAGGATAACTGTGTAATATAGTAGAATACTTGTTGTCTTGAAACTTGATTTTATGTACTGCATAATAATTAATACACAGAGTTCTATCATCTTGAAAGAAACACTTCGGTATTTGTATAAGCTCTCTTTGGAGATTTGGTGTGTTAATTGCTACAGTTATTCGGTCATTCGGCTACACATGTGGATGACCACCAAACCTGCACTTAGTGGCTTGTTTCTGCAATTTAAGTATAAATTATCCAACCTTCGAGTTGTCCTGGCGGGTCATTTTATAAAATTTTTCTCTTCGACGTCATTCGAAATTAACATACTTTACATGACTTGGTAGTAGTTCTTTGACAGTTGTGTAGGGAGATGAGATAGACTTATCTGGAAACGCCATAATTTTAAGTAAGCTGTAGGCATCTTTTCCTACAAATGTTGGAAAATGAGTTGCATTTTTATCATTCTTATAATCTTTCCTGGTTATACTCCAGATTTTAAACCTTTCTATGTAATCTGTCAAAGCTTCAGAATTTGAATATATATCCAAGTGTTCCATCATAGGCTCCATCAAGTTTCCAGTATGATAATTAGAATTCGAATCAATGTACCAGCTAAGAATTCCTAAAACAGTTAAATTCAAGGCAAGTAGAACTAGATGGACACAAATGAAAGTTTTGTTTTTGGAATTCTTAATCAGCGGCCTTGAAGTACGAGGGAATCATCAGTTCATACAAATACCACACCTTTGTGTTAAAAAGAGCGGATAGTTAGTTTCTAACCAATCTAGAAACATTTGATTCCTGACTAAAAGTAGTCACAATTTAGTGTGTTAATATCACAAGTTCACCTTTTCTTCCTAAAATTCCGAAAATTCTGTTATATTAACCAGTAAATTTATCTTGACGTCTGTAAATTATTAAATTTGCTGTTTATGAAGACAATTTTGAAACTTTTACTCCTACTTTCTATCACACTACACACAAACTATTCATTCTTGATTGACAATTAATTTTAATGCTGTGTTGTCAGCTGTAAATAAGTAAACATGTTAAGTTGTATTAAAGTGAAGGAAAGGCAACAAAGTACAGTGAATTCATCGTATTCTACAGCTGATGTTGACCTTATTTCGTTCAAACCATGGAAGTGTGAAGATCTTATGAATAACAGTTTTATGCATTCCATGATGACGTTGTTGTTAGATAAACAAAAACTTATAATCACTATATAGTTTGAGGGGTGTGACCATAATTCACTGATATTCTCTTCTGTAGCAGGTGAAACAAACTTGCAGGCTGATCAGTCCGGATTAGTAAGGATACTATTATGATGTACTAGCTAAGTTGGTATTCATTTGCTTCACTGAAAAACATACAGCAAAGTTGTCTGGGTGAAGAGATATTATGTGAAGTCGAATTAAAGGGGTTCATCTAGGACCTTCAGTGACATTTCATCTCTTTACTCTATTATCCATAGTACACTGAATGTAAACTAGCTTCGAGAATTACACACTGATCAAACAAATCACCGTCTAGGTTTTGTACAAAGTTTTTCACCCACAGTGACATCATTGTTCCACCACTACTGTATTTTCAAAACTGAACGACTATCTTATGGGGCCAGGGCATTCATACCTTAAGACTTCTAAATTCACTGACTAAAAATTTTAAACCGTTTGGTTTTGGAATATCTCGGATGTAGAAGAGGAATCTTGGCAAAATTCTATAGCAAGAAGAGAATGTCGACTTCTCTCTTTTGATTTTAGATTCTAAATGAATTTAAAAATGTGCTTTCAAACATTTTGTTTTTTCAAGTCAAGGGTTTTAGTTACTCAGGTTATGTAAACTGTTACACCAATAGAAGTCTCCTTTATTAGCGCGTTGTTTGTCCATTGGCGTTAAGGGTGGTTGGATTATGCCACACAAGCTACCTTTTCGTGTCGTGTATGTTTCAAGTCAAGACGAACACTTCCCTGCCACAGAACTGAATCACCACCATCCAGGTACTAAAGGATGGGTTTCTGCTCGCTTTTGTCCTTATCCTCAAAAGCTTATTTTGTCTTTGGAAGCCAAAGCTAGTTTTCGCAAAATACAGCTACTTTGCCACCAATACCTGATTGGTTTGTTTGTAAAACTTAATTTATCTTGTTTTTTCAGCATCGAAGATTGAGTTTTTCGTCGGAGATACGCCGGATGATGAAATGGAACATTTTAAAAACGCTAGGTATACTAGACTTGGGTAAATCAATATATACAGTTTTTATAGTTACTGTTTTTTAGATATGTAGCGCTTTCAGACAATCAAGCAACAGAGTACAAGGCGAGAGAATTAAAGTCAGTTCATATTGACGCTTCTGGCTCATATATTCAACTGTTTCTCCATAAAAACCATCCGAATAATTTAAACTTATACAGTCAGGTATTTTTAAATGTCTGAGTGTTTTTTTGTGTAGGTTGGGATTGTCGCTATAAACCTGATCGGCGATTTCATCGATAGGAATGGACAGTCGGATTCTGATGATTCCCCAGTAGGTCTTTTCAGGTATGCTATCCTGTTTTATGTAAGTAGTAAACGTCAGCATCTTAGCATACAATAAGTATATTACTCGTAAAGTAATGCCATACTTTCTGCTTAGTTATGCGTAAGCTGTCGACATCGGTTCATTTTCTAGCAAACTTAATGTATCACTATACATAAAACATTTGATTCCTAATTAATACTTCCAAATATATCTTTGCCTCTTGGACATAAAGACATTCAAATCCACTTAAATTAAGAGGTTTATTATTGGGTGGATTCTTCCTAAAAAATAAATTATTGTTGTGGAGTAAGTACCTTGACTGATTCTACTTATTCATACGTTGCTGTTGTTTGTGAGTGTATTGGAGATTTAATTATCTTTTGCTTTCATGGTCTTGTGCTGCATTTATACAAACATATCGAACCCCAACTTATTCAGCAAGTTGCACTGTTTTTTGCCTTGGTGCACGTTATTTGTTAGAGGTAAACGAACTGAAAAGACTAGATAACTAAAAGCATAGAAGTATGTGCGTTTTAGGATGATTTGAAGTTGATATGCAGTTTCATTACCTTTGTTTACTTGTGTTTGAGAAAATTGATTACTGAACTACTTAATTTGATAGCGATGGCTGAATCATCTATTAGCCTTACTGAATCGATTAGCGTGAGACAGTTGCGACAAATGAGTTCGTCAAACATGTTTGAAATGCTTAAACTTTTATGTCATGCTACAAATCATATACATTGTTTAAACCAAGGGCGTTTTGTGGCTGATATTGTCATTTCTTAATAAATTAAGGGCACGAGTTTGGTTGGCCGGAATTTGTTGTTAGCACACTACGTTAATAGCGTCTACATTCATAAATTTTTGTTGAAGTTAGGTTGCGAAACGTGGCCATTAACAGTAAAGGATACTCGCAAGTTACTAGCATTTGATCACAGATGTCTTAGAAATATTGCTCGCATCTGCTAGGATCACCGGGTAAGTAACAGTGAGGTTATACGCAGGGTACTAGGGAATGATAGTAAATCAGTTGATGAGGTGATGAATCTTCATCGACTGAGATGGTTGGGCCACGTGTTACGTATGCCTGAACATCGATTACCACGACGCGCAATGTTGACTAGTGTAGGGGATAGTTGGAAAAGAGTTAGGGGCGGCCAAACCAAAACATGGCACCAGTGCTTGAGGTCACTGACTTGTAGCCTGAGCCATGTTGGTAGATGCAGACTACCTGGTCGGGGTCCGCGTGACTATCGTAACCAATGGTTGGAGACTCTAGGTGACATGGCTCAGAATCGATCACAATGGCGTAGGTGTATACACTCTTTGTCTTCCCTTAAACCTTGAGATTAAAATTGCTTCATAACTTTTTTCCTTCCTATACTATATCCTTATATACAACCTTTCTTTATATACTACCACCACTAAATTAATTACTTCTATGTTCATCTTATTGTGCTAACGAGGTATGGCAACTTGGACCGATGCATTAATGTGCCTGGTCCTACGTTGTTGCTGACTGACTGAGTCGGTGGCGGTTAGTTTGTTGTATGGTGTCGTGGTATAGTTTATGACTTGCTTATCCGTCTATTGATGACGTAAAACTATATCAGCCACTAAACAGTTCATGCAAAAAAGTTAATCGAAATGCTCTGTGACTTAAGATCTTACTTGTGGCAATCTCATAGCTTTTTGTCCATGGTGAAAGTCGATTAAAAGATGGATAATAACTTACTTAATTGTTATGTTTTAAAGTATCATAAACCAGTTTCATCCCTCTGTTTACATTTTTAAATTTACCAGTTAACATCTCGGAGTAAGTTCCTTATGATCGTTCCTTCATGGGGTTCTATACTGCAACCTTATATTCAATTCTGTTAAAGTAATGTGCATACTGTATGATATTTGAATAGAACGTTCATCTTGAAACCACTCCACGTAATAAAGTCTGTGTATTCCTTATGAATACTATAGTCCCTCCCATATTTTCTTGCGACGTCACTCAATAATCTGAATTTGTTTTACTCTGTATTGTTTAAGTAGATGCACTTCCAAATATAGGTGTACCTGTATTCTCTGTAAGATATAAATAAAGTTTCTCCTATCAGATGTGTTACTTGTACATTTTAAAACTATGAAACTGAATTTCCTTCAAACCGTCAACGTTTAGTTTACGCTGTTTATAATCCAAACGTTTAAAAGCTTCTAACATGATCTTTTACTTATTCGTTGCTGTTGATATAATAGGCAAGGACTGAGGCCTAACAGTCAGGTCTTAATTCATTAGAGTGAGTGATATAAAACTAGTTTTCTCCATTTATATTCAAAATCTAAGTCTATGTATTTTTCCACTGACAATTTGTATATGACCCTATCGTTTTATAGGGTAAAACTCATTCTACTTGGAAACCGTTTTGTTTTCTGATATTTATTCTACTTGGTTCTTGGCCAGTAATCGGGTTTCACGAGTAAATATCTCTCGGCCAATTCGCACCATTACGTTCATTTATCGACGAAGATTCTGGTTATTGGCTTTAATAATCCAAAACCTGACTATTCATCAACTCAAAATCCCACCCCATTACAGTTGTATTAACCACTTAAGTAATCATTATCTTCGTAATGTGTTTACACCTACAAATGCTTATTTGTGAAATAACACGCTCTATTAATCGATTATCATTTGTTTTCAAACAACTTATCTGGGTTTAATCTTTAATCCTATATATTTTTTCAGAAGTTGTCCTCTGCTTTTAAATTGACTTGTAAGTACTATGGTGATTTTTCGATTTTAGAATTAACAACAAAGTCTCCCTTATTTTACTCATGTATTTTTATTTGTTTAGACCAGATTATATACCTCCCACTGAAGACTTAGCGTTTGATATGTACCAAGATCCTGAAGTTGCTAACATAATAAGAAGGCTAGAAAAACAAAAACGTCTAGCTGTTAAGGGTATGTGCCGCATTTTTCTTCAGATCTTTATTATTTAAGAATAATGTGTCGTGTAAAGACTGGTTAGAAGACATATTAAAATTACAAATTAAGATTGGAATATAAGTCGTAAAATTTTATGGTAGAAAAATAATGATCATTGGTAATTATTATTAATTCCTAACCACATTATTTGACTGAGTTCATTTCTGTAGCTTTTAAAATATTTCTAATTTACATAAATTAAATAACACTAAGCTATTTTTTGGTACAGATATATTCATGTTTGTTTTCGTTCAGCTGAAAAGTATTTAGTGACCTTAAAGAAGATAGTTAGGTGTTTTAAAATTCTTATTAGAAAACAGTCTATCTTGAGTGATTTGTTTTTACGATAGTTCAGGTATATAAACGAAGATTATTCTTTTCAATAGCTTCTTATCAGGTTCTACAGTTATGCATGAAAATTAATATTACAAACGAATAACCAAATTTAAAGAAAATACATTCTCTAAAAATTAGAGTACATTAATTTATAATTGGTGGTTAAAATAAAATAAAACTGTTTAAGTTGAAAAAATCAGGGTGTGATGTTAAGCCGATTAAAATTACGAGACTAATGATCAAGATAAATTAAGAACTGATACATAGATTTTAACCGGGAATCTTTACTTTATGTGCTGTAATTTTTTAGAATGTATTTGGCTTGAGCTTGGCTATCCTTTTGGAAGATTAATCTGAATTTGTAATTATAGAACCTAATGGGAAGTTATTGGAAAGAATATTTTTCGTTCGTGTAACTGTGTTTTTAATATATCTTGGGAATTTTCAAACAATTATAATGTGCAGCATGGGGTTGTGGATATTTTTCAATCTCACTGAAATCATGAACCGATCACTATCATTAAAAACCTGGAAGTGAGACTGAAAGTCCTGGGTTCGAGTTTCACGTGCGGCATTATGGATGCTCACTGCCTGGGAGTTCCAAACTAGGACGAAAAGAACTCTCAGTGCTTCCAGGTTTTCAATGGTGGTCTAACATTGACTAGCTCTTGGTTTCAATAAAGTTATTATTTGACTGTCGGATTTACATTTTATCATTCAAAGTAGCTGTTATTGGACTGGATAAATTATGCCATATTACCTGTGTAGTAGATCAAAATTTGTTTGTCAGGGTTGCTTGAAAAGTGAGTTTAGGTATCAAATTCTGTACTGCAGTGAATCATAGTGATCTATACTGAGAACTGCCAGGCAAATAGGAAAGAAATTTGATAAATCATCTAGAAGATTAAATCTATTCAACATGTTCTATATTCTGCGACATAGATCTAGTAGTAGAGGAATGAAAACCAATCTTATTACAATAAGACTCGGTTAGTAATCTGCTCTTTGAAGTTTTTTGTTTTATAAGTATCATGTGTTTGTTCAGATGAAGGAAAAAAAGGCTAGTTATATATTTTACTCAACTTTTATTTAAGTTATTGTGAGTTAGGGTTGAAATAATAAATTGTTGTATATAATTTCAAAACAACAAACCTTATTTGAAACCCTTTGGAGTTTTTGTAGTTTCGCTTTGCCTTGTTACAATTTACCAATATTTTTTGAATTCGGCAACAATACCATAGTGACGCATATATGATATAAAAAATTGGAAAATAAATCATGCAATTGATTATTGTTATGTTGTATCTATCTGTTTGGGTTATTCTTCATATATCATCTGTTTAATATTCAATCTGTTAATCGACGTAATCCACTACATTGAATCAATGTTAACATTTAAAAAATCGGTTTAGTTTGCCACAAATTGTTTAAGTTTCCTCTGTTTTTTCAAATTATTTTTAGCTGAACGCTTTGACCAAGCTCAAGGTATACGAGATGCTATAACTCAACTACACCAGGTACATGTGATTTTAAACTTGAGTTTATGTATTAAGATAGCTATTGTTAAACAAATTTTTAAATTAGTGTATTTAAATTAAAGGCCTTTGGCTTGTTAATTACCAGATACTTAATAACTGATATTTTAAACTGAGCGTATAATTTTATAGAAGATAAGGAGAGGTTCAGACATAAATTGTTTGCTTAGCAAATGAATTAGTTGCATAATTCACTTTTATTTCATTATCTTTCAGGTCGGTGAACATCTCGGTAGATTAGCACTTGAAAAACAACAGGCTGTTGAAGAAGAAAACTATGAACAAGCTAAGTTAAAAAAGAATCAAATAACTGAGATGCGTACTAACTTGTATCGAGATATTGATTTAATGAAATTGTTGTCTAGTGGTACCTCAACAGAACAAAGTGAACAACTTTATGGCCGACCCAATAACCAGTTCCCTGATACGGTAAGAAAACTGAACTAAAGATTACATAATTCTAGTTGTGTAAATTTGTTCATTTACTATTATTATTATTGTTATTAGTATGGGCTTGTGGAGCTTGTCGAACGTTACTGAGATCCTTAACCGATCTAAGTTAGAAAACCTTTGAAAACCCGGAAGGGCTGGACGGTCGTTTCGTTCTAGTACAGCATTTCTCAGAGGTTTGCATCCACTGCTTCCTGACTGGGAATCGAACCCAGGACCTTCTGTCTCGCGTGCGAACGCATAACCTCTAGATCACTGAACGGGGATTCAGTGGCGTGCAAGTCTAATTTCAGTCAGTCTACAATATTGCGTGACCATTTATTATCTTCGGTGTGTACCCTATAATAATAATAACAATCATTATTATTATTATTACTATTATTATTATTGTGAGCGGCCTATGCTCCTTGACGAGGGGTAACAGGCGTAAGTAAGTAAGTACGTATTATTATTATTATTATTATTATTACTATTATTATTATTATTAATGTGTCCTACATCATTAACGATAGATCTTCCGACTCTTTCTATATTTTCACTAACTCGATATATTCTAGTTAAATTTCCCCCCTTCCCATGTATTTTAAATAAAAATGCCAGAACATAAGATAATGAAGCGGTCACAAGTACACCAGGATTTCTATCCATGATTCCATCCAATTATGCTAACGAAATATAAGAATAAAGCTTGCAATAGCTATTAATAAGTGAGCAACTAGGATATTCTAATGAATAAGACTAAGTAACAGACTTACAGTTGATTACCTCGTAATAATAAATCAAAAGAAGTTCTGCAGTTAGAATTAAGTAAAATTTCTATCAGAAGATCATCTACTAGATACTCCCTAAAAATTATACACATTAATTCATCAAAAGAATAAATATTCGCGTTTTATTCATATTTCCGATAGTGACAAGCATTGGGGTGTGCAATGTATGTTTTGTCGCGTTTTCAAACTCTTCAACAGTGTACATCGAGCTGACGAGTCTCACATGGTATAAAATTTGCATTCTGGATTGCTTTGTTATTTGCTGATCAAACTATCGTCAAATTCTACCTAAAAACAATGTTGGGCAGGGGAGAGTCTGCTAGAGCGACCCACCATACATAACAAGAAAATGATCGAATTCAGTCATCAAAATAAATAACGAGAAAATGTAAACCGTAGCAAATAATAATAAGTACTATCCTTGTTTTATATATATTTTTTCTTCTCTCGTCTCTTCTCAGTAGTTGTAAGTTCTTGTATGCGTTTGTTTTCTTATTTCAGAATAATGATCGGAACAAGAGTAAGTGTTGATATTTATAAAAGTACTTGTGTTTGTGTGTATGTGGGTTACCTTGCACAATTTCGACTCAAAATTCAGCTTTTAATTCTCATAATTAAACATTATTTACAATATGGCACTTGACTAGTTTTATTAATTTTGAGACGTCGTTAGTTAAAGGTACCAATAATTTTATCGTTACTTATTTTCAAGTGCCTAAGTATTCCAGTTCTGATGTTTTGATCAGTATCTTATGGCATATGTGGACTCGGAATAGTAACTGGCAGTGGATTATAGGACATGGATCTCCTCTTGATTGGAACTTGTCAGTGTAAATACGCATTACTTAATGGCGATATCGAGAAAATCCGCTCACAATGCACATGCTCCGAAACATACTGGTTGAAATTCAGTTCTTAACCTCAAGAACAGGAATATTAGTTTTTTTACGCTTGTTACCCCTCGTAGAGAAGCATAGACTGTCCACAAACATTTTCCATCAAACTCCGTCCTGGGTAATCTTTTCCACTTGCTATCCATCCTTTTCATGTCTGCTTCCAATTACCGACGCAATGTGTTCCTTGACCTTCCTCTTTTCCATTTCCATTCAGGATTCCTAGTTAGCGATTGCCTCGTGATGCAATTTAATGATTTCCTCAACGTGTGTCCTGTCCACCTCTATCATCTTTTCCTAATTTCCTGTCCAAATGGTAGCTGGTTTGTTCTCTCCCATAGCAGGCTGTTGCTGACGGTATACGGTCAACGGACATTCAGTATCTTACGTAGACAATTATTGATAAATACTTGCACTTTTTGATGATGGTTGTGGTAGTTCTCCAAGTTTCAGCTCCGTACAGTAGAATTAACCGTTCGTATTGAAGATTCTGACTTCGATGTTGGTTGACAGTTGTTTTGAGTTCCATATGTTCTTCAACTATAGGAATGAGGCCCTTGTTTTGCCAATACTTGCTTTTATGTCTGCATCAGATCCTCTTTGTTCATCGATGATGCTCACTAGGTGGGTGAGAGTTTCCACCTTTTCCAGAGCTTCTCCATCAAGTGTGATTGGGTTGGTGCTCGCTATGTTTTATTTCAAGATCGTGGTTTGTCCCTTGTGTATGTTGAGACATACTGATACAGAGACTGGTGCTACACTGGCCGCTTTCACCTAGATTTTTTGATGTGCATGGTATAGAAGAGCTGGGTCATATGCGAAGTCCAAATCGTCTAGTTGCATCCAAGCGGTTTACTGTATTGTGTGTTTCCCCTCAGATGTGGAAGTCTTCGTAATCCAGTCAACCATGAGAGGAAATACAAAGGGTGACAGTAAGCAACCTTGTCTGACACCGGTCCTCACCTGGAATACATCCGACAGCTGTCCTCCATGCACGACATTTTAGTGTAGTCAGTTGCATGAGTTACGGATAGTGTTGAAGATCTTCTCAGGTACACTGTGGATTTTGAAGGAGGCTCCATAAGATCCTCCTGTTTACACTATCAGACGTCTTTTCAAAGACAAGGACGTTGATACACAGTGATGAATTCCGTTCAACTGATTGTTTAACGATTATCCGTAGTGTCGCGATTTGGTCTGTGCTCGACAGATCCTTACGGAATCCGGTCTGTTGATCTCGAAGTTGGGCGTCTACTGAATTTTTCATCTGGTTCAGCAACACTCTGTTGAAAACGTTTCCTGGTACCGATAGTAGTGTGATGCATCTGTAGTTCTCACACTTACTCACTCAGTTACTTCTATGTTTGATTTCAGTGCTCCAGCTGGTATATTGTCAGGTTCTGTTACTTTCGCGGTCTTGATTTGTCTGATAGCTATTCCGATTTCTTCGATTGTTGGTAGAGTGACATCTATAGAAAAATCTGTAGGTGCTACTTCGATGTTTGTTGGATTCAATGGAGCTGGTCCATTCAAGAGTTTGTCAGTGCTCTACCTATCTGTTTCTCTTCTTGAATCTTGGTGAATGGCGTGCCTACTTTGTCTCTCTTGTTTAGTAGGAAGGTTGAAATACTTAAGAGCCAGTAATAACATTCATCTCTGTTGCACTAGCTAGCGGCTATCTAGACTCAGTAGGTTAGTGGATGATGGGTTAGGGGTTTAAATCGAAAGGTACTATATTCGAGTGTCAATGTAAAAATCAACACAAGGATATAGGTACGTTTAGCTGACGAGTCCCGAGTAGGGTAAAATGCACTTCTAAACAGCTGTCTATTGTTCTTAAATGATGCCTCCAATGTGATCAATCTGCAACGAATAAAACCAATAGACTAAAGAAATCTTCAGGAAAGCTTCGTAACTAAAATAGAACATGAGTTAACTGTTGGAATATGGGTGCCAAAAAAGAAGAGATTAAACTGATCAATTAACCTACAAATATATGGATTTATCGTGAATTTTCAGCATTTTTATTTGGTCATTACCATAGTGGAATTTATCTGATTTCTTTTATTAGTCAATGTCTACCAAAGTTATCTTTAGGAATTTGTCTGCTATCTGACTTATTCACATCATATATTTGATATTGTGATCGCTAAAAATGATAAGACTTCATTGTTCCATACTCATATACAGTACTGGAAGTATAAATTCAAATGTAATAAAACAATATATGATACTGCCAAAAAATATATATTTCTTCTACATAACATATGAATTTGTTTATTTATCTGAAGTTAATTTTACTGTTCCTAAATGAAGAAACTGTTTGAAACGTTATGATATAATGACAACAACTTGTCATACATAGTAATGAAGCAGCAAAGTAAACAGCATGGCAGCGTTAATATTTCTATTATTATTATTATTATTATTATTATTATTATTATTATACACAGAGATGAATGGCAGCTAGCAGTGGAATTCAGAATGCGCGTTTTGTTCTATTTGGGATTCATCAACCGGATGCACATGCATCCCACTATGAGACTCATACCCAGTACCGTTCGCTGGTACATTCAGCTGGCGAATCCCGAATAGGATGAATCGCGCATACAATGAATGAAACATGTGCTATTTATACTCCTAGTTGCTGTCAAACGTCATATAACAGGTTTATTCTTTTCATTGACCAATTAGTGAGCTATTAGTGCAAGTTTACAAGTACATTGTTTTTACTAATTCAAATGTCAATCATATTACGTGCTAATAAATTTTTTCTTAGTTAAAGATGAATAGCTATGTGTTACCTTTATCATTGTTGCTTTTTATCGATAAAGTGTATCAAATAGGATAAGAACAAATAAGATTTTATTATTCAACAGAAACTTAATTTATTATTATGCTTCTAAGACACACCAAACATTAGAAAGTTTATAAATCAACAAGTTCCAGTAGATATTTATAATATAGGAAGAGGTAATTGATAGTTATTAGTTTTCAAAGTCCCCTAGAATAAATATATTCACAAATTGTTATAAATTTCTCGTTTCTTTTACCAGTAAATCCAATACCACCAATACATTTTCAAAGTTTATTAATAACTGATGATCTAAACGAAAATTGGCGTAATAATGGGCCGTATAGTGTTAATAACAACAGTAGCAATAATGATAATAATCAAGGTGCTGATTACTTTCCATTTCGCCGTGCCTATCCTTCAAATGATCCTGATGAACGTCCTTTACCAGCTCTTAAAAATAAGCATAGAAATAATAGTCCAATAGTCGATCCAGCTGATGAAGAGCATCATACATCGGAATTACAAGTCCCAGTACATCATGAACAATCTTTTGAGAATTACAACCATTCTGAACATATACCACCACTTGATGCAGTTGAAGCTATTCAAAGAGACATTGATACTTATGAAGATGAACAAACAATGAAATACTTAGAACAAGCAGCTCATGATCGTATGTTAGATGGTAGAGAAAATTTTCAGCATTGTATACTTGATCTTCCTGAGCCAATGAGTGAAACCAATCGACGTCAGGCTGGTGTAGCTATTGATGTTGTAGGCATTAACCTTGTAAGAATAATCTCTAATTTATATTTAATAATAATATTATTTTTTTAAAACAATCTCGAATATATATATTTTGTACACTTAACTGATTTCATATGTATTTTTTAAAAAGTACATTAAGATGACAGTCTAAATTGTATGTTTCAAACGATTTATTTAATTGTTTTATTTACTGGTCTCTTAATTTCTATTTGAATATAATCAGAAAATAACAAGAGATTAATAATATTTATATGCTCATTTGGTAGGTCCTGTGTGTTATTGTAACGATCATGTTGATTGTTGTCCTAACATTTGCATAAGAGGGTGGATCAGAGTAATTCTATATTTATGTTTATTACACTAAAGTAAATAGAAATAAGTTAATAGTACATTATTACTTGGTTGCTCTGATATATATACTACTTATTAATCGTAATGCAAAAGTAAAACACAACTTACGTGATAAAACATAGTCTTTCATTTTAGAATCATTAAATATCATTTGCTTTTCGTATTTTATTTATTGTGTCTTAGGAAGAGAGGTTGTTTAATACAGCTTGAACTATTTATCTATTGCATACATGAAGTTGACTAAAGAAGTAAACGAATGCATATGTATTGTTTTTTTCTCACAATTAAAACTAGTCTTTATTTCTACCTGATCTACATTTCATAGTTCTTATATTTACTGTTCATACAATAAAATTTGTTTTACTACTGCGTTAAATATTCTAAGTTTCTATTAAAACCAGTACTTGATTGGGGTGAGGTGAACTTTTATGGACCATCATCCATACACAACAGAAGCGTTGTGTATCGTCTTGATTATGAAAACGGTAATCGTACCCAGATAATTTATTTTTTACCAATTTAATTTCTCTTTACACAGTTAGTTGAATGTAAGTTCGTAATTGTTTACGTGACTCGCCGCCTAATTTTTTTCTACTGTCGCCGATACTGTTATTACTTATTCTTCTCCAGCATCTCGCTATAGTGATATAGTGTAACAACCTGAACCGATGCACATATGTGCCAGATTCTATGTTGCTTATGTCTAGTTCACTGAAATAGATATTATCTGCATACACTATATTACAGTGACACTATTTCTTACTCCTAAAATTCTGAATTTTTAGATGATAATTACATAATCAATTTTGCTTTAAACTTTGCAAACTCTATTCTACATATAATCCTCTAACTAATGGAGAGTGATATTATTATTGTTGTATGTTGAAGTTTTTGTGTTCGGTAGTGACACAGAGAAAAATAAACAGTTTTTTTTCATTTCATTCACATCCAACAAAAGTCTGACGAAACAATCTGTTTATTACTCGCCTTTTAATTTGAAAATCATATAGTGCAGTTATGTTTTCCCTAAGATTAATTGATTTCCACATTTCATACTTAAGTGTATCCTTTCTCTTGAATATTGACTTTAAAATATCATTGTACTTTTCAATCAGTAAGAATAGTTTGTGTTATTTTTCTGCCATTTCGAAAATTGAGTGAATCAGTTAATTAATGTATTGAGAGGTGTTGATATGTAGTGCTCTATAAAATGAAGGTTTTCGTTATTTTTTACAAGTCAATTATCTTCTTTTATGTTTATTTCCTTCAAAATGATTAATTTCATTTGTTCAATCGAAAATATTTGTTTTCAAATAGTACATTTTAAGTGATAGTGTTTTGTTGTATTGTGGTGATGTATTAAGTTTCTGTCATGAAGTTCCGCGAAGAGATTTTTCTAGATACATGTGTATGAACTTAGAGAGTTGGTTAGTGTTTAACTCATATTAATTCTTTTATAATATTTAATTTGTATTTTTGTTTACTAATAATCCTAATGAACTGTAACATTGAATTAATTCAATTTAATTAACATGACTACATAATACCAATTTGTTTTGTATATATATACATTGTTTATTTACAGGTTACAAAAGCTTATAGCAAATCGTGGGTTTTTCGTGAAAAAGCTCTACTTGAATTAGAACAACGTGTAACTGCACCGAAACTTCCTCCTCCTGTATCACTTCCCGATACAGCACATCCTGATCCAAAAGCAGAAATTCGATCGACTACATTTCTTTTACGTCGTGCATTAAATGATCAAGTAAGAATAAAGCTGTTTTCTGTTAAAAGTCTGTAAATATGATTGTCTAGATATTAATTCACCTTTAAACATTTTAATGCATTCATTTATACTTGTATCCTAACAGTCAATTATGTATGATACATTTTTTCTCATATTCTTTCTTTTTTTTCTCTCCAGGTTTTGTCAATATTTCGTTTAGCTACAAAATTTGTTAAACCAACAGTTGTTAATTTTGCCGATAGATATGGTATTCCACGACCTGATTTATATTATTGCATGGATAAATTAACTCCAGTAATTTTTCAACGAACTGGTGATACTTCATCACGTGTTAGAGAGATAGCTAAACAACAAATTTTAGATATGGCGCAATGGCCACAGGTTATTTAGTTTATATTATTATTGTTACTAATTTCTTTTCAAAGAGATTATCTTATAACAGAGTTTTATTTTCATATGCAGTAAAATTGATCATGGGACTTAATGCAGTTATCGAGTCAATAATGTGTGATTATCATAGAAATTATCCGACTTAGTCATATATAAAAAATTTAAAATGTTATTGCTTATTAAGAGAATATATACCAAAATATTTGAGCTTAGCTTTCGTTAAGGAGTGATATCAACAAAATAGTCATTTAAAAACCAGCAAACAGTGTACACACCATTATCCCTCTAAGGATCTAACGTTAAACCTCTTAGGTTTCATAGTAAGTATGATAATTTTAGTCCATTGAATTGCAATGCAACGATTCACATTTTCAAATTCAACTAACTTACATTATAATATGATGACATCATTGAAAATAATGATCGGAATCTTAACATGATTAACGTTCATCTATCAAACCATATCACTAGAAATACAGGGATTCATTTCAAAGTCAGTCGCTAATAGGAAAATGAGATAACTGTGAAATACTTGATTTGACTCAGCAGATATCAATTGGTAATGTAAACTAATTTCAAGTTAGAAAATCTTCCCAAACCTTTTTTAATAAGGAAAAATGTTAAATATTTGATTATTTATGGATAATAATTGATTGTTTATTTATTAACAAAATTGTGGAGTTGTTATCTTGCAGAGACAATAATTTCAACCAAGTATTTTATTTCTATTATTGTAGATGAAGCAAAATACAACGTTTTGGAGTGAATTAGTTCGACCCTTTTCTCCTGTAACATTAGATCGTTTAGCTTTAAGTCGAATTGAACTAGTAACAGAATTATATGCCAGTCGTGGTGTCGATCCCGTTTTTTGTAATGAACATGGACATGTCAGCCAAGGAAATTTTACTTTAGAGGCACTAACTGTATTCACTGCAAAATGCTTAGACCATCGATCAAACGAAGTGAGTTTCTGCTAAACATTTATTGTATTGCGGGTTAGATTTTATTGTATTCCATTTTAACAACGATTGTATACAATCAGAAACATTGTATTGCTGTAAACTTAGTGTTTATACTTTTCTTAATTTTCTTTTTTCCCATATCTGCATATTTTTATGCTGTTAAAAACGATGGAGCTTAATTTTGCACAAGCCTTGTTGCTTTGCGTTTACTAATGAATAGTAGTAAACATAAGAACGATTCACTTTGTCCTTATTAGTAAATCTTAACAGAAAGAAATATTTTAAAATGGTGTTTCTGTTAGCTAAAACATCCTACTTTTAACTTCTAATCTTTTTTAAAGGTTCGTGAAGCTGCTGAAAACCTTATAGTTGCTCTTTATCGTTCTGAGGATCGAGCTACTGTTCGTAGACTTATACCTTTAGATGATGTGAATTCCAATCGACATCCTTTATATAGAAGACTACTTGGAAAATTTAGTCGGATCGATGGAAGATATGATCCACCATTGAATGATCGACCACCTGGGATTAAAGCTTCAGTCAAACAAAAAGAAGTTGAAGCACTTCAGGTATCAACATTTTGAAAAAAACTAATTTTTTTCATATTTACGGTCTTCATGATAATTGCTCTTTCCTGTTTATCATAGCTTTCTGAATGTGACTGTATATGTATTCACTGACGGGAGGCATTTGAGTCATGTTTGAAATCTTGATCTCAGTTTTAGTATACTTTTCTGCAAGATATTCTCAGATATAACTGAAGATATATCAAGTCTCAATTATCACGCTCTAAATACAGTTTCCGTGCTTAATGATGGAATATTCATTGTCTTTATATGTTGATGTGTATCTACCTGACAAAATGTATTTTTCTGCGAATGAAGCATGTTTTGGGATTCTTTGTTTCTCAATGCCTCGAAGAATAACATCTCATACTAAATCTCCAACACGAACTGAATGGGAACTCCATACATGATCGCGGTTATTTTCAGTATACACGTGTTCCTACTTGTAACTTATAAGTAGTTTAACCTCTTATTCATTATTATTTAAGCCATGCTTTAGTGTTTATGCATGTATACATGTATAGTTTAACGCATTGAGGATGGACCACATATTTTAACACAGTATAACGAAGATTGTTAAAATGAGACTTCCACTAATTTGTCTCAAAAAGGCTGTGTGAATGTGGTGTAAATATGGTGATTGGACCTTATACTTGTTGGCAGAACATGCTGACGAAGACACCCGTGGAGAAAATACAGTTGTTTTCGAGTGGAAGCCTGCCTTTTGGCGAAATTCTCCCATTTTCGAACAAAGAAAAACGTACTACGCTCATATGATTTTGAGAATTGAATATTGATATACAAATTAAAGACTATGAAATACATTAGATAAACTTTTAGAAGACTCTCAGAAAACATATACGCAGTCTGTTTTCCAAAATGGTGCTATCGGACGCAGCTAAGTAACCTAACTGAGGTATTTAGCCTTCTTCTGGTGTTACGATATTCTCTCGGTTTAACCAACTGTAACAAAGGGATATTTTTTAAAAGTTCTTCTGCTACCAGATATTTCTATCACACCAGACTTCTTGTGAGTTTTTTTATAATTAACTATATTGAATTGTTTGGCTTTAGGAAGACGTTCAACAACTCCGTGCCATAGTCGAACATGGCAATCGTGGTCATCTGGCTACACAGAAGCCTAATTCACGTGTATCACGTACTGTACCTTCACAAAGTTACGATAGAAAATCTGCTTCAAGATTAAAAAATAATGATCGTAAATCTGCAAATAACTCACAACCTGGGCCGTCATCTGTATCACCGAATCGTCAGAATCATACGTCTAATCAACATGGTTCACGAATTACAAAAAGTGACAATCCAAACAGAAATTCTTCAACTGCTAACATTCAATTGGAAATAAATTCACAGCAACATACTGAAGAAGCAGAATTTTTACTTAGTTTAGATAAAACATGTATATTTTGTGGAGAACAAAATGATTCGTTTACAGAGGAAGGATTAGATATACATTATTGGAAAAGTTGTCCAATGCTTCATCGTTGTCCTAATTGTAAACAGGCATGTTGTTACGCTTGTCTTTGTTTTATATATTGTATGTTAATAAAAGTATTCTACTCAAATAATCTGAGCATTGGTACACTAATTCACTAACCAAAATAGCTTTTCTTAGATATAATTGTAATTTTAACTTTAGACTAAGTAATTAGATGGTGTAGCTCCTCTCTTGAACTATTTATGTCTGATTACTTTATGAGATCTTTAGAAGATATTAGTTTACTTCTGATAAACTAAGAATTTCGTATTAATCAGACTCTGAGGAGTGTGGTGAATGCCGCTATTCGTGCTCTGTCTTTTGATATGAATGCATGAACACTATATCCTGTCTGAGCAAAATTTAATGAAATGATATATTGAGCTCAATTACATTTTATCTCACTACTTCAAGTCAGTTGGTATCTTTTGGATAGTCATTCAAAACTTTGGTGTAAAATCCGGTATACGAAATTGAAGCCATTATTATTCATTACACAGAAATATGTTCAAAATCTATCTTGTCACTGGTTTTTAACTTTTTCTTTTAAAAAGTCTGTTTGCCATCCATATAGTCTTACACTAAATGAGTGCAATTTTATTATTTGGTAATGTTTGGTTTGTAACCGATGACTGTTTGGAATCTTCTTATTTCTGCTACTGACAATGGACCTGAGAGATATGGGATCACATACACCAGGGAGCGTGTTTCCTCAAAATTCCAGATACACCTTTCTTACAAGTGCCAAGAAGCACAAAACCTAGGTTCAGGATTTCCTATCAATTACTTCAAACCTCCTGATATTTCAACGTATTGTACGCATTTTCGAGTCACTTAACTAGTAGCCATATTGCAAATCGGTCCATAGAATCTGATCGTCACTAAAAGACCGGAAAAATATAGTGCTAGCCACTACTCGGTGATCAGTCAGTCTCAGTTTTTTTGTAATTTGTTATTTTAATAAACCAATAAGCAATAAGTTCGTCAGATCAGAACAACTTCATAATTGGGGATAATCAATGCACTCACTTCCACTTGAAGTAATTGTTGATGATGCTGTCCTGAACCATGAAAGCTCCACAATTAAACCATCCAGCTCAGAGAACCAAATAATACCAATCACCAATTAGTAAAAAAATTCAAAAGTGACATTCTACGCACACAAATTTGATTCACATTGTTATAATGTCTTATTGGACCGATGAAACTATTAGAATAGACAGGATGATCGGAGTGATGAACCCCCAGAAGAATGAAACTTCTCTTGTCAGAAGACAAAAAGATCGTTTAACTGACAGTCCATAGATTAAGAAATTATTTTTTTCTGAGAATCTCTCGGCATTCTCGTTCCTTTTTCCCAGTCCATGTCTTCCCATGATATCTTCATACCCGGATTTATCGATTCTAACGTCGGTGTTTAGGTCTCCTATCAGGATGTCCAGGTCCTTTTCTGAACACTTCACTATGATCCGTTGCAGATTCTCGTAAAACTGATATTTATTGTCGTCATTGGTATCATCGGTGGGTGCATAACACTGGATAACATTCATTGTGATCCCCTCTATTGTTCTGAAGGATGCTTTGATGATTATGCATTCATGAGATTCCCATCCCATAAGTGCTATACGTGCTTCTTTGGACAGCATCAGGATAACTCCCTGGGTGCGCGGAGCATTTTTTTTCTCTGCGACCAGACTACAGCAGCATCTCTCCCGAATCTATCCTTTTTTATCGAGCTTGCGTCCAATGTGTTTCCAATAATTCTGGGCATCTTCAAGTCGTATCTCCCCATTTCCACTACTATTTGACTGGTCTTCCCGATCTCCTACATTGTCCGGACGTTCCTTGTACCTATAAAAATTGTTGCTCTGGTTGTTAGAAGTGGCATCGGCCTCGTGACTTCTGAAGAATCTCGGCTTTCATCGTTAGGCGTCATAGTTCTTCCTTCAAACCCCAGGGCAAAGTTTAAATGGTCTGAATTATTTTTTCTTGTTAGCGTTTTTTTAGCGAGTTAGTTTTCTACGGGATGGGGTCGCTAACCCCATGCTCAACCCTCCTTCACCCGGGCTTGGGACCGGCAGTAACTCTAGAATAGATGCAGGCGAAGTTATTATGAAATTAAGACTGGTAAATATATACAGAAGACATTTAACCATAATAGTATCATTTCTCAGGTAATGGGTCAGAAAATAGAATCTGCAAAGTAATCACTGAAACTGCACTTCTACTCACTGTATCACATATAAGTTACTGATTTACTGATATAATTTTTGAAGTGACGAAATACTGGTTTTCCATCTATAACATAACAAGTATCAGTTGACTTATGGTAACAATGAACCGCTATTTAATGAACAATAGGTTATGTAAATAGGCCGTTTGGTATAGCAATACGAATTATTTATATTGTCACTAAACTTATTATTTAGATCATCATATGCTATTAATATTTTAGTGTTGTCTAAATATATCATACGTGCACAAACAAAAATAGGTTTTTGGGTTTGGGAATATGAGAATTTCAAATTTAAACTACTGAATAAATGTATTTATCTAGTTAGCTGATCAAGTGTACCAGTAATATCAGCCTATTTAACTTGTTACATATTTATAGGTAGTTGAAATAGCTGGTTTAACGGATCATTTACTTAAAGAATGTGAAGCTTGTACACCAGGACAGTATGTTCGTTGTTCTAAATGTTCAGAAGCTGTGTTAAAAACACATTTAAGCAGTCACCATTGTTTACCTATCAAATTATCATCTGGGCTGCGTTGTCCACTTTGTCATCATGATTTACCAAATTTACCAGATTCAGTTGCTCCCGGTGGTCCAGAAGATGTTTGGAAAGCTCATTTATTAGGTTCATCCAATAGTACTATTCAAATGCCTCAATGTACAGAGAATCCAAGAAGTTTACAAAATCAACAACAGAAATATAATGGTCATTCCACAAAAAACACCAGTAACTCAGAAACTAGTGAGTAGATTTTGAGATTTTAACATTTTTTGCTTTTTTTTAGTTAGCGATTTGAGGTATAATTTTGATTACAAGCTGAATTACTGAGAGTTTGAGATGGATTCCTTTAGTTTTTTATGAGAAGTCGTGATTAGTGTTGATAATTATCAATAAATATCATTAGATAATTGGACGAAGTGTATGACAGATGACTGGATTTGGAAATGTTAATCATCAAGTTTACGACTTTGTCTAAATATAACTTGGCAAAGACTTGAGTTGGGTCCAGTACGATACCGTTCGTTTTCACTGATGGACCGTAAGCCTAAATACTCTACTTACTAAACTTCGACATTAAAAAGGAAGTTATATTTACAAAAATGGATGTTAGTCATTTGGTGTGAAATATAGACAATCTGTTTTCAGATCACAAGTTTATGTATTTGTATGTAGATCTGAAGCGAGAAAACACCAGTGACCACGAATTTAAATGAAAATTTTTGTTAACTTTGGTTTGGACAGCTTGATATTATCACTTATCTCCACATAAAACATGTAGTTCTAAGCAAACTACATAAATATTTATATTTCGTAAACAAGTCAAATGATTTTAAATCTTTATGTTTACTAATACTTAGAAGATTATTATTTTGAAATGAATCACTCAGGTTGTACGTTAAAACTCCAGACCAAATAACTGAAATAGTAGGTATAAAGGACTTTAGTTACACAGTGACTAGTTATGTCTTTGTTTCAAAAAGTAGGATGTGCAGTTTGAAAGATATTTGATACATAGTAATATTTATTAACAAATATATTCTTTTTGATTGAGATCATGAATCTATCGATGTTAGACCGACCACTATCAGAAACCTGGAAGCACTGGACGGCCGTTTCTTCCTAGTATGGGACTCCTCAGCAGTGTGCATCTAGGATCCCGCATGCGGAATTCGAACCCAATTTAGTTCTCTTCTTCTACAGAAACTCATTCACTTCTTTTTAGAGGTTAATATTTGTGAATATATTTGTAGTATCACAGTTATTTTACAAGTAATAGTTTTGTTGTAGACTAGTATTTGATTGTTTATCGTTAAACAACATATTTTCAATTAAATAGACGTTATTTACTTTAATCTTCTCTCTATCACTTTCCTCTGTATGTAGATAAAACGAAAAGTGGAATTCCTCGACCATCAAATGTAAACAAAGTTCGTCCAGTTTAACAAACTTGTACTTTATTTACTATAGTTTGTTTTTTCTCCCAAAAGAAAAATCATTTTCTTTCTACCGCAGTTACAATTTTATTGTTTCAGTCTCTTCCTGAATAGAATTTTTTTCAATCATGTAATATTCTATTCATCTACATATTCTTGGTTCGCATAATAGATTTCTTGTTCATGAATAGAGGTAGTCGTGTAAATGTTGTTTACTTTAATTTACTTTCAATATATAATAGATAACATTAGTGTATATGAAAAACAAAAAACGAAGAATTAACTCCATTTGATTTTTGGTGAATACAAACAATTTATGTAAAGTCTGTAAATTGGTCAATCTTATTTTCTCATCTGAATCAGTCATTCATTGTCATTAAATGAAGTTGTGTGTATGTTGGTTCAAAGCTTCATTCTTTCATCATTTCATGTTTGTATACAGTGTTGTTATAATCTTATAAATAATATACTTTTGTTTAAAAGAAAATATCATTCAAATAACTTATTGTTTCGATGAATTTCAGTTGTTCATACTACTGTTAATAATAATTATGTGCCTATTATTAACTCTGTTACATTTTGTTTACGATTTAACGCCGGTATTGTCATAACCGGTATATCTGTGTGTTTGCTAAAGTGTTCGTTTATTGTACTTTACAATTCTTATTTTTTATCATTCATTAATCAAATCAAGATTAAGCATTAAAAAAACAGTATTAATTGTTTTGGTTTTTTCTTGTAAATGGGGTATTTTGAAAACAATAAACCAACCTCAACCATGCAAGTTCCATCAGCCTTGGTGGGTTGATTTCTGACGAAATCTCGGCATATATTCAGAAAACACAATTGGCCTTTATCATCTTGCGTCGGTTCTGGCGTAGATAAGATTTATTTTACTCTATGGCTGTGAAACTTAGTCTTTTAAAGTACAATATCCTCCTAGGCTATAAGTTTCTGGCCATAGATATCTTTTAAGGATAACTGACGTCTGGTGGATAGGTCGAGTAAGCGTCGACAAACAATTTTGACTGTTGTAGGAGTTGGTTGGAAAAAACCTAGTGGTAATCAAACCATAATTTAGCGTCACAAAGTCATTGATTGTTGGTCTAACCATGTTGCTAAATGCAGACTATCTGGTGGGTTCCATGCAATAATCGCGATCAATGGTGATAAGGCCTAAGATCGATTACAATAAAACAGATGCATTTAGTATCTGTTTCTGTAGGTATTCATTTCCGGTCTTCTTCCATACATTTCACCATTCTGTCTTTTGCACCACATTTTCAATGTATAGTCTTTCTCACTATCATTGCTACTAACTTATTCCGACTCCTTAATATTCATCTTGTTGGTCATATCTCAGCCATATATAGCTCGGTAACTTGGGCCAAAGCACATTCGTACCAGGTTCAATACTGATAATGACTGGCTGATCACAAATCAGTGATAAGCTAGCTAAGGATCAACCTAATGGATTACTAGATTGCTATAACCTCATTCTGTACAACTATTAATCTAGCCATGTGATCGAGTATCATTTTGTCAAGTAATTCGTTTATTTTGTTAAAGTCTGTTTAAGCAATTCATCTACACTGTTTTAAATGCATCAGTAGGCTTTTCGACTATAACTGTTTGATGAAAAACAAGTTCTTTTGAGTTTATATAGAGACACTACCTAAATATGAGGAATGTAAATAAACGTAAAAGGTGTGGTTCGAACAAATTTAGAACTATACGTGAAATAAGTTCAACAATAAACAGACAGTATTTTGCATCAAACTCTAGTTACTGGATTTTTACTGCTTAGATGAGAATATTGTGTTCGTAATCTATTGCACTTATCTTCCTTTAACACGAATATAGTACTTTCGACTAACTTTATTATATTTTAATAGTACTAATCGTTTTGTTAGTATTTTTTACAATAATTTTAATAGTAAATTTATTGACTAATGATTGAGCATTACTTGTATGATTTACTGAAGAGATTTTTCTATTATTCTGTAAGATTATTTTGATCTTGTTGTTTCATGAAGTTTCTGTATCTTTTTTTTTTTCTGTAATTTGGTCTTGACTTAAAAAATGTTCCAGTCTTGAATAAAATAGAACTAGAGTGATGAAAAGAAAAATGTGTTTATGAAAAAAGTAGATTTTCACTTCGAGTGGTTTTTTGGTATTGTTCTTTTTGCATCATTCTACAATGAAATTGAGGATAATTAATGGTTTCTAATGAAAAAAATTTATGACTATTTTTATAGAATTGATTGTCTTCTAGGATTTAACATTTTATTTATAGAATTCATGTTTAAGATAAAAAGCAATGTCTTCAGTGAGTTGGTATCTCCCAATAGACCTGGTTGAACTCCACTGGTGATATCAACTCACTGATGACATTGGTGAATGGTTGTTCAACTTCGTAGATCGGTTGAAGTTAGACATTAACACCAGTGAAAAACTAAAAAAATGAGTGAAAAACACTTGTTAAAATTAAAACTTGGCCAGAAGAATAAAGGAATCTATTGGGGAGATTTATCTATTTCCTCGACAGTTTCATTCAAATAACTAGATATTTTAAGAACAAATATGTAAATAAAGATAATTTTTTTGTGGGTTGAAATGCAAAATGATATTATTCTTGTTACTAAGAGATTGAAAACAGAGTTAATATTATTGTAGAATTTTCTAAAAGCAAATCTATTGTCAATTTATTGCTTTACATCCAACCTCTTCTTTCTTATATCTCTTAGGAATTACGGTATTGTATTGTTAAGACTGCATATAAAGTAGTTTTACAATCTTTCGTTATCATTGCTATTCTCTGCTTACACTATATCGTGGAATTCATTCCTTAAGATGTCTACAGTAAGTTTCTTAGGAACTCGATAGCATAAGTTGGGTGAAGTAGTACCAAACAGGTATATAACTAGGTGATATATCTATTTGCGAAAAAAAGTTTAACAGATTAGAAGAGATCTTCAGCTATATGTCATATGTTTATTGCAAACAATAAGCGATATCACACACCATTTGATAGCTACGACTGTGAACTATTCTTAGTTAGACGACATTTGAAATGTTGGAAGCGCTAGAAAAATATCTCGCCCTACCATGGGACCGCACTTACCGAGCAGCAAATCCACTGGTTTCGTGGTGAGTGATTAATCTTTAGACCACTGAGCTTGCTCTCGATGATTTACATCTATAACTTCAACTGATTCGTGAACAATCAGCGACGTAAATCATTGAACTTCACAGTCTGTATAACATACAAAGTAACATACCATTTTACTATCCTGTCCACAAAGTTTACTGTCCTACAGTAATCCTTTACAATAAAAGTATCTCAAAACTTACATGTCATTTTTTTAAAAAATTCAATACATTTTTCATAGTTTTAGGTTCTATTTATCTTAACTTTGCCGTTGACTGTTTGTAATTGGAACAAATCTAACTTTTATGAACAGTTAACAACGATAAGTAGGTGTACATGTATGAGGTACTTTATTAAGAATGCAGACAAAAGTTGTTATGTGTTTTGTGTTATGAATTCATAAGGATATGAACATCCAGTAGCATGTTATTCAATCAACATGTTTTGTCTATAACCTACCAGTGGTTAGTGTTGGAAGAAGTTTGAGTTCAATAGTTCTTCTCTATTACTGCTAACTTCAGTGTCGATTCACTTAGCTTAAAAGCCACATAATAATCTGAACAACAGAATTCAATTAACAAAAATGATTCGAAACGATAACACCAGTGACTAACTTTTGATAAGTTAGAATACTTACATATATTAGTTTTGATTTCATTTTCCTCTTTATTAATTCTCACAACAAAGGTTCGCTATATCCTAGCTCTGATTGTTTGTTCCCGAATTTCAATCAAATAGAGGAAAAACAAAATCATCCGATGAACCTAATTTATTCAAATATGTTTAAACTTAACAAAGAAACATTCTGTTGTTATAGGATCCTGTGCAATAACTAAAATAACTGGTGCTATATAAAAATTTAATAAGAAGTTCCAAAGAATCATTTTAATTGTTAGATAGTAATTGTTTTGTTCTGAATTCTGCCTTTTTCTACTTTTCATTTTTAAAATAAATTTAAAACAAATGTTCATTTCTAAAATGATTCCTATGATAAATTATTATCAAATAAAAATATAACTGTTTTCAAATATATAAGATAGATATCACAAGAGGGTTTTGTGTAGATTTTAGTGATTTTATATAGTTAAGATCATGAGTCAATTAAAGCTAGACCACCGCGGAAAACCTGGGAGCACTAGGCGGCCGTTTCGTCCTATTATAGGACTCCTCAGCAGTGCGCATCCGCGATCCCGCCTTGCGGGATTCGAACCCATTATCTTGACCATATAAGATAGATGTCTTACCGTAAATTGAAAATTCTAAAGTGTGCACAATATTTAATTTCCAAAAACAATTGGATCTTAGGTGAGACTATATTGTTAAAAAAATTTACTTCCGTATTAACCATTTTTGTTTGAAGTACAATGCAGTAATGTGGTTATTATTTTTTGTGTAACTAATTTGAATTTCATCAGCCTTCTTGGTGAGATTATTGTTTATGGACGACCTTTGAGCGACGCTAAAGTGACTTGAAGATGTCCATCTACTAACTAGAATTAAATGAATGATTATAAACCAGTCCGAGGAATTAGAATTATGATTCACAGTTGGTAGTTAGGGTTAGCAATCAGATTCATTATTATTAGCTTTATTCGGTATTATATTTTTGGTACAATATAGAATTCTCAGCACAGACTTTTTCAATAAGTTTCCGTTTCTTACTTCTTGGTCGATCCTGATAACAAATATTGAGTGGTCGCCAGCTAGAGGTTAGCAGTTCAGGAATCGACATCTGAATAATATTCATTCTTTTCAATGCATATTTCCAGCAACCACGATGTCTCCGATTGTACATTTTTGTAACTCTTAAAGAGAATGGTCGTAAACATTTTATAATCACACCTAAATATGTTATACAATTAATTGATATAATGATCTGTTGAAACAAACAAGGAAACAGAAAACTTGTAGAAGTATCTAGTTGGCAGGAATAGTTAACCCAGATATTCAAACAGGAACTAACATAAACTATAATGCCAAAAGCTATTCAACCAAATGTATGAATTAATTTCACTCCAAAATCCAAGACCTTTGATCTCATATCTGATCGGTTCGTCCATAAATTATAGTCTCTCTGTTTTCTTTGTTCATTCTAGTTATTCAGTAAAATATCAATTTTTTTATCACAATTATTTTTATACGTTCAAGATAATATCTTGGGAAAGTTAACTAAAAGAATGAAAAGTTTGACAAAATATTTTGTCTATAAATCGAATGTTATAAAAAAATAGTTGCATTAAGATTTCAATTCTTAGCAGAAACGATGCTATATTATATATGCAAAGAACAATTTTAGTGATTAAAGTAACATCTTCTTAGTAAATGTGTGTAAGAGACGAATAAAGATGAGAAATGCTATCAGTATTCTTCATATATATACTACTGAAAACTATATTTGATATTATATTCATTGAACAAACAGCGATTTGAATTCAGTGACTTATATTCGATTTCTTACTGTTTATAGTAAATATTCTACTATGAAATTAAATAAAGTATGACACTGAAGATACTAATAGAGATTTATCATAGTAGATGAAATGTGTTGTTAATTATTAAACAAACCATTTATAACATGATCTTTACAACACTCAGTCAGTGAAATGAAGTCCAACATGAAACGTCTGTATCTCAATCGATTACTTATGAAATATAATTACCCCATACGTAACCATAGCTATAGCTCTTTTTAAGGATGAAAATATACTTACTCATTAATTGCGATATATCACTGCTGTATCATGTTGTAATACAGTCTCATACTCCAAAATTGGGCTTGATGAAATGTTGACGAAAATTTATATGAACTGAAATATCATTTGCTTTATTAAGTTTGACTACTAAATTATTATTTTTGAGAGTTTAACTGAATTGTGGTGTTTACTACTTATGTTGACAAACATAAGTAATGTGTGACACTAATCATAAGAAGAATGCGCGGCAGCAGAGGGCTATGAAGGTCGACTTGAAGAAAACGGAACGGAAAATAGAAAGGAATTGTGAATTGAAAGAATCATACAGAATGTAAAGGATAATTCATGGAAGATTTACAAATGAAGTATTTAATGTATGGTTCTCATATTCTAGCAATATATTCCGTCATTTTTCATTAAACGATAAATTGATTGTTCTTATCTGGGCTCGTTCATTGCAGAATTTTGAGTATTTTTGAGTCGTAAGCGAAACTAATTATTTTCTACCATAGGAAATAACACTTTAAAAAAGTTTTAAAATTTAAAGAAATTGACAAATAAGTTGCTATCTCTGAAAGTTAGATGAAAAAATGATGGTCGGTGTGATTATGTATAATAATAAGTGTTTACGAACGGTTTTTGCAATCGGAAATCCGCTTACATTACAGGTTCAAATCAGCTTCTTAAGCTATTAAAACTAGGAATCCATCGATAAGTGTTTCACTTTAGTTCAAGACTTCTCTTTAGCGCGCACTCACAATCTCAAACGGAATTAAAATCAAGGTCTTATGGTTAGTGTTACTGCTAGTACAATGCCGTATCAGAGTGTTGTCCGACACATTCAAACTTATTCTCGATCGTCGCGCAATTAAAGCTGATAAATATGATAGAAATAGTAAGGGGAATGACCATGCTTAGTAAGTCTGCATCCTGCGCGGATCGTCTCAATATTACTTTAGGTCACAAGCGTTATAAGTAAAGATGGGTGGTAGCTAGCGGTGGAATCCAGAATGTGCGTCTCATCTTATTTGGAACTTGTCAGCTGGATGTACATGTATTCCAGAGTTGATGTGCACTCCAGGACTATTTGTCGAAGGATTATAAAATATCGGGAAAACACATTTAATTCTTTTGACTCATCTCAAATTTATTATTTCTATAACAAAATAAGATTATATTGTGAAATCGTAAGATCAATCAATCTCATATTTTTTTTTAATTTATGAAGCATGAACTTTTTAATTACTAATTATTCAATTAAGGAATCTACGGATAACTGCTTAACCATGAACTAATTATACTTTTCTTTTTACCTTTATGAGTATCATAGATCCATGAAACAAAATACCTTAGGGAGTTAAGTTTAGTTTGAATCATTCATCGTTATTACTAAAATTGTTTATAAATTATAATGTTAATTATCAGAAGGGGTTTTTGTGGAGATTTAGTATTTTCATAGTTGAAAACATGAGTCAATTGAAGCTAGACCACCATGGAAAACCTGGAAGCACTGGACGGCTGTTTCGTCCTATTATGGGACTCCTCAGCAGTGCGCATCCGATTTACCGCACTCGCGAGATTCGAACGCAGGACCTAGCAGTCTCGAGACAGAGCCCTTAACCGATAGACCACTGAGCAGGCATCCAACGGCGTTAATGGCTAACTTCAACGGCCGTCCAGTGCTTCCAGGTTTTCCATGGTGGTCTAGCTTCAATTGACTCAGGCTTTCAACTATAAATTATAAACTTAAATTTTTTAAAAATGTAATTAATTATTTCATTAGTTTGTATATTGTGTCAAAATTATTTTCAATTATATTGGATAATTTTGTTAAATGAATTCAAGTTTTACTACCATTTATCAATAAGGCATATAGCTACTTACTTACTTATTCAATCCTCCCTTATCAACTGCTTATATTTTTACCAAATTTATATATATATATATATATCTACAAAAATAAAGATACTTGGTTATTAGTCAACTAAGATGATATATAAAATAGTGGGATAGATACACTTTCAGTGGGACAGACTTAAAGCATAACTCACACATGTGAGCATATTACAAATTTTTAATGCTTCTGTATATAATTTTTTATACCTGTCTAGTTATCTATCTACCTACCATCCTACTTAACAACCTATCATATATGCAAACATATATATATATATATATATATAGTCATAGATATATAGTATCTGTTGGAAAGCCTTGATCTCATTAGGACAGTGCTCAATTTAGGATCAGAAACTTTTTTTTCTTGAAAAAAGGAACAAGATATTCAGTCTAACAGATGGAACTAAAAATACATATGGAATATTAATTCTTGGAAGAGTGCACAATTTTATCTGTAATCAAATAATAGGATATTTTAACTCTTGGAATATATATTTCTATCGTTTAAAGATTGTATTCTTTAATACAAGCATCCATGTTTATCAGTTTTGTATATTTTCAAGATGATACTACAATATTTCATATTGAAACCTGAAAAGAAAATGTTATTTTCTTCCAGGAACGTAAAATTAACTGATAGTTCCATTAATTTAATCTTCAACAAATGAACTACATTAAGTAAACTATTTATTAGAAAATTGTACTGGTGATATATATGTAATTTTAAAACTATTTGATAATGATATCAACCAGTGATACGATAACTAATCAAGATATTAATAATCATCCTATAAATGTACAAAATAAACGATCAGATATTGATCAAAGATTAAATCGTGATCCTAAATATGAAACAATTAATCAATTAGCTAAAGATACATTGAATATTGAATTACCAGAATCACAAAGTTCAACAAATCGTGCACTTTTTGTTTTTTCAAAAAATAATTTAATACGTAAAGCAGCACGTAACATAATTGAATGGGGATATCCTTTTCACTGGTTACTAATAATGTGGAAGTTAGCATTAGTAATGAATAAGTTTTTTTTCTTTTATCAAAGTTAAATTTTTATTGTCGGTATATCGTCATAGATTGTTAAGAATGTTGGAGTTAATTTATTATTTTCTAAACAGCAACTATTTCCTCATGGTGGAGATAAATCAATTTTCACTTGTTTACATCACGGACTGATTTTTGCTAGCAAACCATTGAAAGCAAAGTAATACTCGACAACTATTTTATTGTACTATAAAATACCTTAACAGCGTACATACACGACTGCACTAGATGTTTAGAACTTCACCTGTAAGTCTAACGAAGAGCGCTTAATGTTTAGACCATTGAGTTGACATCTTCCGACTAACATATCTAACTTAAAACAATTCACAATGTCACCAAACTACCATCTCTTGGTATTAATAAGTAACTGGATTTGAATTGACACGGTTGATCTCCAATAGTCAAAATAAAAAAAAGACTTATGTCTTACAGTTATTCACTCATGAGCACATGGTTGTAATTACTATGGATGTTTTATGAAGAGTATTGAATACCAGTTTTACACAAAAATGATAATAAGTTTATCTATGATATTTCAATGTTCAGTTTTGGTAATAGAACTTTCCAACGTATTAGCACTAAAAAAAAGAGCTCTTCAAGTTAGATATTACTGTTTATGTAATTTAAATTTGTTTGTATCAGTCAGTATCTAAATCCATTTTTAGGATATCATTTCACTAGATAGACAAAATTTTTTTTAACTTATTATACATAAGACAACAGATATTTAAGTCGTTTGGCTTTAAAGATTCTGTCTTTAGTAACTGATGTTTTGAATTCATAATTGTTCAATTTTATTGGTATAAACTATAAGGTTGATTGTGAGTGTTTTAGTAGTAAAACAGCATATTTTATATACTTTTAATTAAATTCTGTTAAATAAACTCTATACGACTGAAACTATGTTAGAAAAGTGTTTTTTTTAAAGTTGCTTAACATCATGAATTGATTTCAATTAAATGTCAGAGGAGAATAAAGAGATGTTTCATATTAGTAAGCGACTTTTCAGAAATAATACATCTAAGATCATATCAGTCACTGAACTCAGCTGTGATGTAAGCTATCTGTAGCAATTAAGTGATCTCTACTAACCTCTTATCCAAATAGAATATAAGTTTTATTATTAGTGATGGAGTTAATAAATTCACAGTTCTGTTATACTACTATTTTTTATTAAGTATTATTTTTTCTCATCTAAACAATTAGCTAATATTGGTATCATTTATTAGGTGATTTTATCAGCTTGATATTTCAAGTAAGTTTTCAAATATTATTCTGATGAGTCATGACGGTTTGATTTTTAATTTAATTTGAAATAGATTAGATTTCCACGTTGTTGATAATTTTGACCGAAATTTGATTAGTCTTGGTTAGTTTTATGTGCACCCTGTGCAGATGGCTTCGATACAGGCAACAAGATAACATAACCAATCTCGATTTGAGTTAAAACTCATTTCTCTTACATAAGTGAACAACACATTAGCTGGTTAGGTAACTCAGTGCCGTTTGAAGAGATCGGCATTGCGTTAGAAACCTAGAGTGAATATAATTACTGGAACGAATGTATATTTAACTAAACTCACGTCTTGAATTTCGTTGCTAGTCATATTCTCTCTGTTCTTTACTAATTGCACATTTTAATGAGAATTATTACATTCAGTATGACATCTTTAGTCAATTTGATGCATTTTTATTCGTGTTATAGTTAAGAGAACATTTTATTGTTCGTGCAGAAATCAATAAATTCAAGTAGATATCATAACTAATCGGAAATCTAATTACTACAAATTAACTCAGAGAAATCAATGTTTTTCTACTTGTTATCACTGTTATCGGTCGATAGTAGGAATGATGTTTGTTGGGTAAAGTTTAAAATCAGCCGTTCAGTCATCATTTTATGAATAAATAATTAGTTGAGATCGCAAATCATGCTGAGAAGTCCCATAATAGGACGAAACGGCAGTCCAGTACTTCCAGGTTTTCTATGGTGGTCTAGCTTCGATTGATACATGATCTCAATTATCAGATTAAATAATTATTAAATTAAAAATATGATGGAAAAGGAATTAATTCTTAGTTAAAGATAAATTATATTTTCAAGAAAAATTTGTTTAAAGACAGTGTTTAGCATTTGATAGGAAAACGTTAGTTAAATTTTCTTTTAAACCATGAATTTTTATACAAATTAATATTTAGCTTACAATTATATAATTAGCAATTTGGTATATGCAAATATGACAAGTTGCTTATTGGATCGATCAGTTTGTTAGTTTTGGTCAACATGAAGATAAAGCTTCATTCATAACCATGTGATTAACACTGACCAATTTCTAGACAGAAGTCTACAAGGAAAGCTTTGATCTGTGGGAATTATTCATCGACGGAATTAGATGACGTATATTGTAAATTCTTTGAGACTAAATTAATACACCATTAACTTTCAATTTAGTAACTTTAATGCACATAGCTTACAGGATTTTATGTCGATTATTCCTTGTAGACTTGACATGTGAGAAAGTCTTAAATCGAGACAATTAGTTGTCCAAAACTTTAGTGGTTTCTTGAAGATATCTGAATTTCTAACACAAAAGATTTTGGATTATTCAGTTTTTCCATACAGTCACCTTAATAAACTAATTTGTTTGTATTATAAGCAAAGATGGACAGTGGCTAGCAGTGGAATTCAAGACGTGCGTTTCGTCCTATTGGGGACTCGTCAGATGGATATACTCTGAGAATCGAACCCAGTACCTTTCGCTTCAAACGCCATCGCGTTATCCACTCAGCTACTGAGTTCTGATAGCCACTTGTTTGTATTTTCCGTAAAATTTTATTATCGATAAATTAAATGATAATGGCATATATAAGAAGTTTTTTGTTTGTTTGATATAATGAAATGTGTTAAAATGTATCTAAAACGTCAATCAATATATATTCAATATCCAATTCTTATCTATTCATATACAACTTGAATACTTTGATCCATTCGAAATTTTGTTACAATAAAACAAAAAATACACACGAACATTGATTAGTAAGGTCATATTTATTGTTAAACAAATTCAATAAACACTTGAATATGATAAAAAGAAAGAAACTTTTTTCTTTTCTGTTAAAATAATTTGTACATTACTAGAGTTTATTTTTTTTTATATGATCTAAAATAATTTTGTTTACACCAATCAATCAATTTGTTTCCATATAAAATAAATTGGGTCACTTGTTTAACATAATTATTTATATATCGTAGTGATGGTGATGATGTCACAATCTTTACTGTTCACACGTAAATATATTTTTATATACAATGACTAAGAAGTATAATGTAATATATATTGTTCGATTAAAACAATATTGAATAGTGAATATTGAATTTTCGATCAATTTTTTTTTCGGGAAAACTAATTTTTGTCCAACGAAATAAAAAAAATTTTTTCCTGAATGAAAATGAAATCTAACACGATTGAGACTCATTAGATTTGGATACGGTAATTCGGTTGTATTATTTGTTTTATAATAAAAAGTCAGGTATTTAAATATTTGATATGAGAATGACGAAAGACAATTATGAATACTTTCATAGTTGAAATCATAAGTCAATTGAAGCTAGATCACTAAGGAAAACCTGGAAGCACTGGACGGCCGTTTCATCCTACTGCGGGACTCCTCAGCAGTGCGCATACACTCTAGTGGGAAGCAGTGACCAATGGAGTTCAAACAAGTCTGTTGTAGAGATATCAACTCAATGAAGACAATTGGTGAATGGTTGCTCAGAACATCGTGGATTGGTTGAAGTTAGACATTAACGCCGTTGGATGCCGGCTTAGTGGTCTATCGGTTAAGTGCTCTGGCGCGAGACTGGTAGGTCCTGGGTTCGGATCTCGCGAGTGTGGGATCGTGGTTGAGCACTATTGAGGAGTCTCGTACTAGGACGAAACGGTCGTTCAGTGCTTCCAGGTTTTCCATGGTGGTCTAGCTCCAATCGACTCATGATTTCAACTATGAAAATACTTAAGTCTCCAAAAAACCCCTTCTGAGTTATGACTATTGTAGGAATTTTTGTCAACTTCACCATTGTGAGACCTATAACTTTATGAAATGAATAGTTTTATTGGTAAAAAAACATATTTTCAAGGCAGAACTACAATGAATGACTTAAAGCATGTAATAAGACCAAAGTATACAATTATGTTGATTGGATAAATTAATCTGATCACTAGTAAAATCTCACTAGAATGATTGCTCTCAATCACTCAGTTAACAAAACACTCTATCAAATCATACAACAAACACTATTGAGAACATAATGATTTGGTCAATCAAACCACTCAGTTCGAAACTAATCTCATTACAAAATGCATTAAGCAATTATCGTCGAAATATCATCAGTACGAAGTTTTGATTGTGGGAACATGAATATTCGAATTTGTGATGAATAATTCACTGAATGATTATTTTTCATATGTTCAACTGTGTATGTCAAATCCATCAACTTTCACGATTTACAACAATATTCTCAAATATTCGATTTATTCTCATTTCTCTACAATGAACGATGAGTAGATAGTCGAATTAGGTGTGTGTGCGTGGTTGCTTACTCATGGACACGTTTTGGAATATGCCATCTTTGGTGTTATGGGTTACTGGAATGTGTATGCAAAATATTCCGTTACATATCCATTCATCGTATTCTCATAATCGATCGAGAATGAGATTGATTTCACTATATTCTACTGAAAAGTCGTGACGTCTTTTATCAAGTGAGTAATAAAAGAGTTATTCAATAGTGAGACGGAATGTAGATTGCATTATTTGTCTTGTGAAATAGAAAAAAATGAATCCTTATTTAATGTTTAAACAATATCTTGTTTATTGTATGCTTTAAATGTTCATAATATATTATTTAATGCGATGTACTATTGTACGGTATTGGAAAGTTCATAGTAAATATGAAACCATTGTTCTTTATTTTCTGATTTTCAGCACATCTTCGGACCTAATACTAAGTCGCACTGTGATCCTTATACTTTTTATTTTCAAACCTGAGTAAATGACTTTGATCGATGAAACAGTACTTTTTGGCTATATATATATAACGTTTATAAGTAGATATAAACTGTCCCAGTGCTTTTGTTCAGTGTAGATATTTTATTATCAGATATAATCTCATATGGTTTGTGAATAATAATTATTTTTTCTAAAAACTATTCCAACGAGTGGCTTATTTAATCAATCGATATTCTTATCAGATCACATCAGAAATTGTTTATTCAATAACCAATAAGAATAGGTGGCCTATTTTAAATTGAATATTTCGTCGAGAATTTCATTTAATCATAGTGTAAAAACGTCGAGAAGTTAGTTGAGTGTTTTTGCACAATTGTTTTATAGATATTTTCATACTGTATTTTGTATCACGGAATAACCGTAATCAGACAGTGATTGAAAACTAGGAAGCATTGAAGAGTAGTCTTATTTAAGTGGGCAATTCTTTAAACTGATCATTCATGATCGAAATGCTGGTTGAACTTCGTATTTTTAGGCTTTACAGTGAGTTCTTTAACTTTAAATATCTGAGTTAGTTTTCAAATGACAAAACGGACCATCCGTGTCATTGAAGAATAACAAAAAAAATCCAGCAAAGAAAATTTTCTCTTCAATCATTTTGTTCACTTAGTTTGTATAATCATATTTATAACTAATTTATATGCTGAAAATAGCACTCTATAGTGAAATAAAAAGGCGTTGAACCTGATTTTACAGCTTAAGTTGAAATGAAAATTTTCTACGCTGAGTTGTCTTTATTCTTCATAAACTTTAAAATCCACTTGTCTAGATGTATTAGTTAATACCCATACATACTGAAATGTTATATGCCTACTAAAGAATAGCTTCAAGAGAAAATTATCGGAGTTCTAATCAGAAGCCATGATCAATGGAAATCGGTTTCACTGATTGTAAGACAGTTTCTCACTGGTACCGTTTGTTGATAATTTAGAAATATTTTGAATTGTTTCAACCATGTAAACCATTGAACATCAACTTGGTGATTGAAATATTAAGTGATCACCGTGAGACGTAAAAGTGAAGGTTTAGATGCTTCTTAAATTTGAGGATGAATACTATTAAGGCATCCCATGATGTAACAAAACCGCTGCTGAGTACTCTCTTGTTTTTAGTAGCTGTTTAATTAATAAAAGTCTGTAACGTGAGATTGCTAAATTCAATAAAAACCAATGCTCCAGAGCTAAAAGTGTAGTTTAATATATGTGAAAAATTCTTTTCCATCAGTTATTAATTTTCGTGGTTTAGTAATACCCTAATGGGTAGTCAAAATTCAGTGTAACTGTTTCATCAACGTCTCGTTTCAGCTAGAGTTTTTTATTGTTCCATTTTTTATATTGTCAATTCTGTTAATCTTATAGTTTTTAGGTAGTGACTAGTGCAATAAACAAAGTGTTATTTTCGACAATTTTCTTTTCGTAGGTTTATATTTTAAAATTAACGACGTTTATTGGGGCGGGATAGATTTATTTATTACCTGGAAGTCCTTTGAAACAACCAATGGAATAAGATTCATAGTCAATGGAGAATAAAAATCTGTAATTTTAAGTTGAAATATAGTGATATAGCAAACATATTACTGTTACTGTTAATACTATTGTTTGAATTCACAATTAAGAGGAAAGAGGTTGTACAAATTTCTTTAGCCTACATGATTTGAGTCTGAATTTCTCTACTTCTCGTCTTTTTTTATATTCCAGACTGAATATGACCAACTTTTATTGATGGTATTTGTTTCTTGACTGCACTCCTTACTATTTATTGGCAATTCAAAAAAGACTAAACGTTCATATAACGGCCAATAGTTGAATCAATAAAATTCTATTAACAAATAGTTGTAAATATCATACTTGTTGAATATAATGTTAAATATATTGCTACATTTTTACAATTTCTAACTAAGTATTGTTGAGTTAGATTTTCTACTCATTGAGATATTACAAATATATTAATTTATTTATAATAATCTACCCAATGCTCAATTTATCCAAAATTAAGTACTGTTGAGTTATATGAATTCTGTGCTCAAATCTCAGTATTAAGTTTGATATTATGATACAGATAATTATAAATGATCAATAAGAAATAAATAAATGGACTCAATTCTTTGATCTCTCTTCTAGCAAATCTAATCATCTGTGAATCGATTTGCCTACTGATTTCTTTTTATATTTTAATTAGAGATAATTGAATAATTTCAATTATGTAAATAGGTATTTTCTAAGGTTGATTAATATACTTTTGAAGGAATGTTTATCAATGAATTTTGTTTCTTTTTTATCCATAATACTATAACTAAAAATTAAGTTTTTGAATAAAAATCAATATTAGGATTTTTAACTAAACTGTAATTTGAACCTAACAACATGAATAAATAATTTAAATAATTTTAATAGTTGAGATCATGAATCAATTGAAGCTATACCACCATGGAAAATTTGGAAGCACTGCTGAGGAGTCCCATAATAGGACGAAACGGCCGTCTAGTGCTTCCAGGTTTTCCATGGTGATCTAGCTTCAATTGATTCATGTTCTCAACTAATAAAATTACTTCCATGTCCACAAAACCCCTTCTGATAATAATTTAAATAATGTTTTACACTATATAAAAGAATTTTAGTTTCATTCACCTTGTTCACTATTCATAGAGGGTAAGTAATAATGGAATAATAGGTATTTCAAATAGATAACTTGTTGGATTAACTTTATTCCATTTATTATCTCAGTGATTATAAATAGAAAAAAAAACACTGTGGATTTTTCTATATTTTCTAGAACACATTTTAAATTAGTATTAGCAACAACATATGTGGCATTAAATAAATCAGTTTACTTCCCAAGTATGGGAAAGTCAAACAATAAAAAGGTACTTAATAAAGATACATTTTAAATTTTAGAGTAGTATATTAAATTTGAAAACAAAATAGAATAGAATGAACAATTTCCTTCTAATTCAAATAAACTGATTTCCTTTAATTTAAATTATACTATTTTCTATTTATGTATGATCAATGAAACAATGAATTAACTATTGTACAACTTAGAAAAATAACCCTTAATTTAAGTTTAAAATATTACAAACAAAGGAAAGTTGTATGTTTTTACTAAGAGAATATAAACATAAGTTTTTCTACAACGAAAATAGTTGGAGTATACTGAAATGACGATAATACAAGTGAACAATCTCAGAAGGGGCTTTTGTGGATATTATAGTAATTTCAATCGTTGAGATCATGAGTCAATTGAAGCTAGACCATCATGGGAAACCTGGAAGCACTAGACAGCCGTTTCGTCCTATTGTGGGACTCCTCAGCAGTGCGCATCCATGATCCCGCCTCTCAATATTCGAACCCAGAATCTATCAGTTTCGCGCGCAAGCGTTTAACTTCTAGACCACTGAGCCGGCATCCAACGGTGTTAATGTCTAATGTTAACTAATCCACGAATTTGAGCGATGCACCCGCCATTGTCTTCATTGATTTGATATCTCACAACAGATCTGGTTGAACTGCACTGGTCACTGCTTCTCACTAGAACTCCAGGAAATACCTCTTGAAGTCAGTTACTAGTAAGTATATGTTGGTTAGTTACTTCCTTTTTTGTTGTTTAATTTTCTTTAAACTGGCCAGTTACATTTACTTTCAGAATCGATCAATATTTGATCTGATCAATAAATCATGTCACTGTCATTGAATAAAGTTTTTATAAATAAATGAAGAAAAAGAACTACTTTTGACATTAAAGTTAGCTAAGAAAAGGGAAATTGTCCGTATGTTTTGTAAAAAACTTTTGGATCGTACATATCTGACTGCGAGATTTAAATAAGGATAAAACTCTTTTTTTCTGTGACATAAATATATGTGACAGTAAAATACAAAGCAGTTATATGATTTTTAAAGAGTTTAACATTCAACCATCAGAATTTATATTCCAATCCATACCTGACTATTTAGGCTTAAAAATATGGGTAGTTTCACTAAGTTTCTCTCATACATACAAATAAAATAGTCGTAGTAAAGTATATGAATCTTTTGACTCAGTTACTAAATTACATTTACAGAGATCAGTTTTATTTGTGATTTTGTAATTTTAATATTTTGTTTTGGTAAACAAAGGTGTAAACATCTTTCAGTTGGCCACTAGTTGTAAGTTGACTAAACGGTTTGTGAAATCTGTTAAAAGTTGATTACTCAAGAAAAACTGAAATTACTTCTAAACAAACAATGAGTCTGTACTAGGGGAGCATACAACTGTACACATATGCAATAATGTTTCAATACTTAAATCATTTGGAGAAAAATATGAGAGTGAACGCATAATATACACTTAATCTTTCTAAGTGTCAAACTGTTAATTTCAGCCTGAGATATGAACAACATTTAAACACTATTGGAATTCCACAAAGTTTGTACTATTGGAGTTTGTCTTAAAAACAGTGTCAAAGGTTATTCAATTTGAAGTAAATTTTCCCTCTCATATTTTTTGGTCTTCCCATGTTTTATTAATATCGAAGGAAGTTTTCCGTTTGACTCATTGAATAAAGAGCCTCCATGCTTTTGACATTACTCGACATTCAACTTAACGATTTGTAAATTCTTGTATATTACCTAGTACTCTTTACTGTCCCCTATTATTATTCTTGGGCAATTGATAGAAAAATTTTGCTGCGTTGAGAAGAGTTCTAAAGGCAGCTTGTAAAGTGTGTAGTGAATCTTTTGAGGTAATTATGAATATGGTTATGGACAGACATTTAAAATCTCTGAAAGTCCTTGTAATTATTATCATATCAGATATTGACCATCCGTTTCGTTTACATCTTTCTCTTCGTGTATCTTCTGGTAGAATCACACATCAATACATTAGAATCCGTGCACCTAAGTAAAAGCATAAATGCGTTACAATACCGTATCTAGCAAATATAAGTGACGGACAAGTTCCGACAGCCTACCTAGTTATTAACTTGTAGTTTTAAACATGTTTCCAATTACTAGTTGTTAAGATTCTTTTCTTAAAAAACATTTCATTTTATGCCAGGAACGTTATTTGCTTATTCCAAATATATATAAATGCAGTTGTTGACGCCTTTTGTTTTTTTGTAAGAGAAACTTGTTGAAATATTGCGTGCTGAGAATTTCATATTGTACTGAATATATAATATTGAATGGAGACATTATCAATAATAATGAACCTGTGATCTATCAAGATGGCTTTTAGACGAGAATAAATGTATATATGATATATTTTAGTTTGAAATTGTACAATACATAAAGCAGTAAATTAGCAGTCAACCAACTATATTCTACCCACCTAGTTGAAATCATGTTTTCCATCGAATTCACACTGATCATCACAATTATTATTCCATGATTATTTATATATATTGCTAACATAACTGATGATTGAGTAGTTTCCCGTGTTATGCTTATATATTCTATTATTACTGATCAAATGCCATCAATCACGCTCCCATGCCAGTAGCATCTTGAATAACTCAATGTAAACGTATCAGATTTTGAAACTGGGTGATGCTGAATCAAACTACACAGAATGCATCACTTTATTGATAAGTGCCAACTAGCATAAAACGTAGGCATAGGGTTTTCTGTGGGCTTCTTCCAATCACTGAACACACGAAAGAATACTGCATTTCAAACAATATTACATTATAGATCAGAAGGGGTTTTGTGGAGACAATTGGTGAAAGGTTGCTCAATTTCGTGGATTGGTTGAAGTTAAACATTAACGCCGTTGGATGACGACTTAGTATTCCATAGGATAAGTGCTCTGGAGCGAGATTGATAGGTCCTGGGTTCGAATCTCATGAGGCGGGATCGTGGATGTGCACTGCTGAGGAGTCCCATAATAGGACGAAACGGCCGTCCAGTGCTTCCAGGTTTTCCATGGAGGTCTAGCTTCAATTGACTCATGTTTTCAACTATGAAAATATTACATTGTCTTCATAATTATTAAATAACATATATCTAGTCTTCATTGTCTCACTTCATTAAAATGTATAACCATAAATAAATATTAATTAAATATTTCAGTAATTACATTATGTCCTTTCATTTAAGGAGAACAAGTGTTTAAAAAAACCGGTAAAAAAACTATTTCCAAATAGGGAAGAATAAAAGAAGTAAATATGTTTCAAACTTTTTTCGGAGTATAATTAGAACAAAATAAATGAACATAATTATCTCCCTTTCACTTCATTCCTATATCTCCATTCTATATCCCAATCTACCATCCTTAATGAATAATTAATCAAAAAATGAAATGGTATGATTTAAAGAACATGGTTTAATAAATTAATTGTTCAATTCAAATGATTAATTTTATTTTAAATCAAAAGATTATGTTTTGATTTTTATCCAATTTATTGTTTTTGAATAGATTAATTGAATACTTAGACTAACAAGATTCACTTTCATTAAAATATTTATTTTCATAGTTGAAAGCATGAGACAATTGAAGCTAGACCACCAAGGAAAACCTGGCAGCACTGGATGGCCGTTTCGTCCTATTGTGGGACTCCTCAGCAGTGCGCATCCACGATCTCGCCTCGTGAGATTCGAACCCTTGGTGGTCTAGCTTCAATTGACTTATGCTTTCAACTATGAAAATACTGAAATCTCCATAAAACCCCTTCTAATATTATTTATTATTATATATTCTAATGATTTGAATAATTTATTGTTTTATTTAAACTAAGAAAAATAATTGAAAAATATTTTTTTTTCATTGTTTTGGACCGATATCAGTCTGAAAATTATTTTGATTCCAGGTTTTTATGCAATTAGCTTAGATTATCCTTTACTAGTTAATTTCTTTGTCAAGCAATTTTATGTTACAAAGGTATTGGTGTTGATATTACAGAGTACTTTTCATTCCTGGTATACTATTACGATTATTAAATGTCTTTTGATGACATTTGTTCGACATTTAAATTGATCGAACTTTATGAGTTGTTAATCCACATTGACACTTCAGATATCGATCTTGAAAGTTGTTTTTATTAAACAAATTATTTGTGTTTAATTCATCAGTTGAATTGAACTAGTCTAAACAACGCACGTAGCTAGATAACTGAGTCCCTATTTTATACAAACTAGGACTCGTTGGTATGTTTCATATGTAATCTGATGAAAAACATGTTTTCTTTTCTGCATATAATATATTTTAATGAGTTAATCGGAGTGCAAGATTGTTTAGTCACTTATCTTTAAGATTTGTAAAAGTCTAACACCACTATTCAAAATGTAGAATGTTTATTAAATCTAATTAAGGATTGAAACGTGTTAGAATTTAATTCATCTTAACATCTAAATGTATGCGGATTATTTATCTGATAACAGAGAATCCATTGGCTCAAAATTGGATCTTTTTACAATTAATGTGTTGCATAATATTTATTTTCACGATCATCTAACATTGATAAGGTATAAAAATAAATATTCCCAGTTTTTATTGATTCCAGTTCCATAGATACGATTTTTATTTTCGACCAATAATTATAAAAAAACATGACTGCTGTTTTGTAACGAAGAAAGTGAAATAAAATAAAATTTACAAAGTAAAACTTCGATTCCTATAATTACATCATCAAATAGATCATATCATGTAACGTTTCATAAAAAAGCCTCCCAAAAGATCAACATGATTAACTGTAAACAACCCAAAAACTAATGAGAATTATTGATAGCAGCTCAGGATAAACGAAAAAAGAAACATTAAGTCACATAATTACCCTACATCATATTACCACAATATAAGATATTTGTTTATCCTAGCATAAGAAATACTGTATATAGTAGATGCTTTTGTAAACTTACTGAATTATTCATTCTTATATTATTCAACCTTATTAAATATGTATTATACATTGTTATCATAACATAGATGTTTCCATGATAGAAAACAAAACAAACCAAAACATTTAAGTTAAAAAAAATATCAAAACAGATCTCAATAAATTATCTTTTTTTTCTATGTGAAGTGTGGCCAATTGGTTACTTCCTCGTATGTTTTTTTCTTGTTTTTTTTATATTTTTCTCATCAAGATTAGATTAGCTACTGTTTAAACTTCCTGTTAAACCACACCCAAATTATGAAAATTTTGTTGTTGAATATTTCTATTATTATCATTAATAAATGTATTAACACCATCGTTATTATTAACTTTAATTAGTTAGTAGTATAGTAAGTCTAAGTATTATTCACTTTATTAGTAATGGGTTACATTTTGATATTTGAAGTGAATTAACTGAAATATATCGTTGTTACTATTGTCTGTTAAATGTATATTATCTTGGTATATTGTATATTACCCCTACAAGTATTTCATTTATATGTCAAATGTTTCACTTAGAAAGACGTATCGGTAAGCTGATAACAATTAACCACTTTGAATAACTTTTGAATTCTTCTTGAATCGGTAGAGAATATCATTGGCGTTTTAAGTGGAGGTAGTTCAGTGTTGAAAGTTTTCAGATATATATTTAAGTTATATCTAATCATGATGTTGTGTACTTGAAAACAAAACTGACATATTTTGTAAAATTTTATAGTTTAATCTAATGATTGTATCATACTGTCAAATAGATGAGTTGATCATGTTACAAAATAATTTTTAAAACAAATAATAATGTTTCCATTGTAATCATAGTATTTAACTGTATTTATTTTGATAACAGTGTTAATTTTATAAGCACTCTGGTTGCTGATTCTAATACTGCATATGTATATACATACCATATTTTAAATGATATATCATAACTTCTATGAAACACCTATCCAGGTGAGTCCTGTCAGTTCAGGTTATTATAAAAGTCAATAGTTATATAGTTCAGTCAATGTTTTTAAAAAGATATGATCTCATCTCATGAATTCATAATATTGTACAAAATAAGTAGTACAGTTAGTTTCTAGGCTATACTTATTGTTTGACTTATCCATGATGGTATGATTGTTCTCATTTACTAATAATATTGTTTGTCATATACATTTCCATGTATTTTAAATTAAATTATGAAAGCTATTTGTACCATTAACATTATTTGGTTCAATATTGAAATAAGGTACAGAAAAGAAAAAAAAATTACATTGATTACATAACCGTATAAATTAAAATATTAAGTCGAAAAACAATGACGTCATTAAACAACAGCATAAAATATTGATAGTTAATTAAGTTATTTTATCATAGATTCTCTATTAATTTCAACATGTCACAGTAAACCAATCCAAAATCATAATTATAATTTACATGTACATTACGCCCTAACAACATAAGCATATAATCGTAGACTAAAAAACAACCGTTTTATACATCATTAGTTTCATGGTAATGAACAATGTTTACTAAAGCAATTTAAATCGTTGATGATATTATGCATAGTCTTGATGAGTTAGAATAAAAAATCATGAATAAAAGAAATCTTACTATTTTCTATCTACTACGTAACCTATATACATTCATATTGTCCTTACGTTTATGAAGTATGAAAGAGTTATGAATTCTGACATAAAATGATTGAAAGTACTCGGCAAGAAACTTACAAGGATCATTACTCCCCTCAAAAAATTGATAGCGTTCCCTCCTGAAGAGTTGCAACTACCTCAGTAACCTCGATCCAAGGTTTACTGTCGACTGACTTTAAATAACTCACAATAGAATATATTGTACTGGATGCAGAGTCAATCAGAATATTTACCACACTGCATCTTGATCTATGGAATTCGGCTAGCAATAAAGACTGAAAAAAACATGATATTGATTAGCACACAGTGATCAGTCAATGAGAATACTAGTTCATTTACCTCAATATGAGCCATCAGTCATTTCTATTACCGTTAGTGCGGTTGTGTAACAATTAAAACCAAGGTAGGGGAACTAGGTTTAAATGCAGTTATTGTACTGACTGACTAGTTTGTATCAAGAATTACAAAGGTTTATATTAACCTGGTAGTGATGTTAACAACCTAATTTTAATCAGTTTTCGATGATATACGCGAATCCTATGAGGATCACCTCGATATGCTCTTTTTGTCAAATGTTTTTTAAGCATCAAACCAGTTAAGCAAGTTAGTGGCCATCTGGGATCAGCAACTCAGTGAATCAGTTTTTGTTGTTTTAAGTGAAAGTTAATAGGTTCGAATCCTATCGTGAACTTAAGAACAAGTATATATTTATCTCTAGCTGACAAGCCTCAAATAAGATGTAACAGAAGTCTCAAGTTCCACTGCTAACCATAAATCATCTATTCTCTCACAGCTTTGTTATAGTTTAAAGCTCTAGTACAGCACAAAAGCATTTCTTTAAAATATCAGGTACACCATTCTAATTAGTAATTATAAAGGTGACACACAGGCTTAGTATGATTTGTCTAAAATGTGACAATATTCAATTTCACAGGGAATATAAATGCATTTTTCTTTTAATTAGAAAATATTCCCGGGAATTAATTATTGAAGGGCATATATATACATTATATATGGAGAAGAAAACCATTGCACAATATGCATTTCAAATGTCAATGTCAATAAAGAACAATTAAAACTACTTTTCAAAGTACTTTAAAATATATAAAGCGATAAATATTTACACTAATACTATTTGAAACAAAACGATTAACGAAATTTTCACTTTTTTGATGGAGTAGTTAGTTGTAGTATAATACACATTTCACATTACCAAATTCTTTTAGTAGAGAAGATGGCTTGAAAAAAGTGAATTTTTTAAAAAGGAAGATGAATTGATCAAGACGTTCTTTGGAGGTTAGTTCAATAACCTGGTTCTATTTGTTGCGTGTTGATTTTGGTTAGGGTATCAATAAAAACTAGAAAACATTGGATAACTTCTTTGATCATTGAATGCTAACCCAGTAATCTATTAGTTACGAGGTGAACGAGTAACTAGAAGGTCCTGATTTTGATCCTTGAAAGGTTAGTTAGTGAGTTCTCTTGATAATTCTTATGCTGAGGCAAAACTACTGTCCAGTACTTGCAGGTTTTCCCTGACAATTCAACTAAGGGTAACACCTCGATATAACTTGTGTACTTAATGGAGATTTTCTATAAAATCAATCAACGTGAATGCTTATGAGGCAACATTAAAATGAATTATTTAGTTCTCATATAAAACAATGAAAATTAAATGTCTGTCAAGTCATTGAATTCGTTTTACGTCCAGTAATCAAATTATCTAAAGTCTAATATGTATTTAGGAATATATATTTGAACTTTCAAATTTTAATCAGTCATAATTAACGGGAATTCTTTGCATGAATGCGCGTTAGCCGAAGTTGTCATAACATATTTATACTACGAGACGAAATTAGTAATATGAATTTGCAAAGTAGTCACAATAATAATGATAATAAAGACTAAATACTGAAGACAAAATTCAAGAAGATAGAATGTAAAAGTTTGTGTAGAGGAATCACGAAACTGCATATCTAGTGAATTATTTTGTCCCACTAAGACTAATTTCGAGTCATGTCATTCAGTTTCTCCAATCACTGATTACAGTTATCATGTTAAGTCGAACCGACTGAATTTCTATTAATATAACTCAAACCAACAGTCAGTGATTTCGTAAGCAAATGTCATGTTTTGGTTTGACTGTCTTATTTGAGGATTCGAAAATGTTTAAGATTATCAAATTATAAGTTCCACATATACCCACTTTTTGGTCATTACAAATTAGCGAATTGGTGTGTTGATCCACAAGAAAAATCAGTTTAGAACTACACAAATCTTTCTATAATCATAGAAATATGTGATATCAGAAGGGGGGTTTTGTTGAGATTTTAGTAATTCTATAGTTGAAATCATGAGTCATTTGAAGCTAGACCATCAGGGAGAACCTGGAAGCACTGGACGGCCGTTTTGTCCTATTGTGGGACTCCTCAGCAGTGCGCACCCACGATCCCGCCTCACGAGATTCGAACCTAGGACCTATCAGTCTCACGCGCGAGCGCCTCACCTCTAGAACCACTGAGCCTATATATCTAATATGCAGTTTTGCTAAAGCGTGATTTGAAATTTATTTTTTATTTATTAAATATAATAATTTGATAGTGTAACAGTTTTTTAGTCACATACATATACAATTAGTTAGTTTTATCATCATACACAAAATTATTTCATTAATATACCAATAATAAACATTAGATAAATAAGCAAAGATGGATAGTGGCTAGCAGTGGAATTCAGGACGCGCGTTTCGTCCTATTTGGGACTCGTCAGCTGGATGCACGCACGGTGTGCACATATGCCAATAAGCGACTGATCAGTCGCAGTCCTAAACATCAATAGGAAGATTTAAACAAACAATACTAAGTGAATCTAAACTTCGTCCCATTGCACAAGCAAGTGGTTATCAGGACTTAGTAGCTAAGTGGATAACGTGATGGTGTTTGAAGCGAATGGTATTGGGTTCGAGTCTCAGAGTGAACATTAACTCTGAGATGCACGCGTATCCAGCTGAGGAGTCCCAAATAGGACCAAACGCGCGTTCCGGATTCCACTGCTATCCACTATCCATCTTTCCTTATAATTCTCCTTTTGTTCTTTTTTGTTTTTCTTTTATTCTGTTTAACAAATAGAGAAGTTTTTGTTTAATCCATGTAAGAAAACAAGAAAGGAAAACGTTTTACTCTTCTATGAATCTTGTCATTAAAATTTCTTAATTATTGTTATTTGTGATATTTTAAATTTTGTTTTAAATAAAATTATACAAAGAAAAATTATTTATTTAAATATATACAGAACATTTTATATAAAGATTTTCTCCTAAGAATAAGTATAACTTTAAAAATTTATTCTTCACTAACGTATAACGATTTGAATATAAGTTTTTTGACTTTGAAAATCAATGACTTTCCTCTGTTACTTTGGTTTTTTTGTTTGTTTGTTGTTGATTGTTTTCAAAAAAGTTTCAGTAAAATACTTTTTCATAGTTGAAATCATGAGTCAATTGAAGCTAGACCTCTATAGAAAACCTGGAAGCACTGGACGGCCGATTCGTCCTATCTTGGGACTCCTCAGCAGTGCGCATTCACGATCCCGCACTCGCCAGATTCGGACCCAGTACCTACTAGTCTCGAGCCAGAGCACTTAACCGAAATACTTTTTGTTGTTGATGGTTAATATTAATTATTGATATGTCTAATAGTAATCTAATTATTCACACTTTGACTTTAATTATACTTGGTAGGATTGGAAAAATTTCTATACTGTTATCTGAATTTCTATGTTATTTATAAATCGGTATTCTATTTTATGTATATTTTGATTATTTCTGACAGTTGGATTAAGAATGAACTTTTTGATCCTACTTATGACTTACCAGTTGAGTGCGCCTTATGTCTACATTAAGGCTTGAATTCAACATTATTATATATTTCAAAGTGTGACCCATTAGGCTATTGAGTTTATACAGGTATTAAATTGTTTGTTTATTGTACACTGAAATAAATCTCCAAACTGAAAGAAATACACATTCGGTGTTTTACGACCTTGAATAGTGAATATGTCTACAGGATTGAATAAATAATTAAATGTCGCACAGAAATTCCTTTCGGATTTTTTGAAAAGTTAAGATTATACATGCGCGTGAGGTAATCATTATGTTAAGTAATAGAAGTTTAATATTCATGAAAAGAACTACTGAGATAAAATGTTTTCTAGATAACAATTTCCTTTATTAAGTTATTCATAGCATTTCACCAAAAATTGCTTAGTAAATGTATAGTAAAAAAGTTGTGAGAGACACTCTAATATACTCAGCCTTCGTTTTTATGTAATTATTATAACAGAAGAAATAATACATGATTAATAATACTTTATTTTGTGAGATCAGTTGATCGAGTTGATGTAAATTGTGTAGCCGAACAGCGACAAACTGACGCAGTCATTCTTCAACTAAACAGTTTTTTGAAAGAAACAACTGTACAGTAAGGAAATAGTTATATTATACAATAAAACAAATATAGATATTTCACCTAAAAATAGATATTATTAAATTCTATTCAAAGTGTAACTGATTCAAAGCGCAAGTGATATTATGTTGACCAGTCATTAACCAATAAAGCTGTGAAATGATGATTAAGTTTAGTTCTTGATATCATATCAGTGAAAACTATTTAAGCTTTTGATGCTAAGGTCGGTATTAACGAATTTCAGTATTTAACGTAAAATTTAACCATTGTGACATAGATAAGAATTTACAGATGCAATATTCCTTCGACAGAATCTAGATGTTCTCTCAATAAGTTCATTCATTTGAATATAAGTGCTTTTGAAGTAAGGTTAAATGTAGCGTTGACATAAGTACAATTTCTTATGATGAATTTGTTTAAATAATACATAAATAATACAAAACATTTTCTAAACAGGACACTGTGCACATGTTTATAAATAATTAGTATATAAGAATTGTAAAATTGTCATAAAAACTGAAATCTTACTTTCACCCAGAATTAATATCGTCTAAAAAGGCACTGACAATCATTTAATAAAATGCCCCATCAGTACACAAATATAATCTCATGAACTGTCTGATTTTTATTAAGTGGCAAACATAACATTGTTTAAACATTGAATAAGGATTTATTTCTTTATATTTCACAATACAAGTAATGCAATCTACATTCCGTCTCACGACTGATTAACTCAGTTATTACTGACATGATAAAACATAACATGACTTGCCAGGAGAATATTATGAAATCAATCTCATACTCCATCGGTGATGAGAATATGATGAATAGTCCCGCGACAAAATGTTTTGCATAGAACTTTCAGTAACCCATAACACCAAAGATATATATATATATATATATTTCATATATTTCAAAACGTGTCCACGAGAAAGCAACCACAGACACCTAATTCGACTACCTACTCATCGTTCGTCGTAGAGAAATGAGAACAAATCAAATATTTGAGAATGTTTTTGGAAATCGTGAAAGTTGATGGATTTGACACACATAGTTGAAGATATGAAGGATAATCATTCAGTGAATTAATCATCACAAATTTGAATATTGGTGTTTCCACAATCAAAACTTTATACTGACGATATTCCAATGATAATTGCTCAATGTATTTTGCAATGAGATTAGTTTCGAACTGAGTGGTTTGATTGACTAGATCATTATGTTCTCGTTAGTGTTTGTTGTATGATTTTATTTGATAGTGTTTTGTTAACTGAGTGATTGAGAGCAATCATTCTAGTGAGATTTTATTAATGATTAGATTAATTTATCTAATCAACATAATTGTGCACTTTGGTCAGATTTTGTTTGAACTGTCCATTTAGATTTATTTTAATTTGTATAACTCAACAGTCAACGATGGTTCACTATCCTTCACACCTGAAAATCTACTAAACGCGATCATGCGCTATTCAAGTATTGCGCCTTAGTTAACAACTCTTCAAAATTGTTTGTTCATTTTGATGTTCCTATCCCTGAATGAAGTGATAATCACACTGAATACCATGATTGCAAAACAATATTCCTTCTCATTCCAATCTGAGTAACGTGAATACTTTATCATGCGATTCATGAAAATTTGAAATCTACCTTTTGTCCATAACCCCGTCGTTTATGTTTTATAGTTGATGAGGCATTTTCATGTTGTTAAAGTCATAGTTCGATTTTCCACATTCATTGTGTAAACAACTATCGGAACATACTCAATTATCAATCGACTGAACACTTTAGACTTTCAATAACGTTTAAAATATAGAGCATGAACGACTATTCGGTAAATAATTAGCATCTATAAAAGCAGTTAGATTAGATCTTTTATTGTTTTGAATCCCCTATAAATTCATGTTGTATAAATAATAGAAATATCAGCATTGGGTTGTTGAAATTGTCGAATTTTTATTGAGATTATGAACCGTGGCAGTTGTCTACCGAACACAATTGAAGATGGTTGCCCAATATCGCGGATTAGTCAAAGTTAGACAATAACACTATTGGATCGCGGCTCATTGGTTTGGAGGTTAGGCGTTCGCACGCTACTAAAAGTCGCGGGTTTGGGTTTCGTGCGAGAGATCGTGAATACGCACTTCTAAATTGTCTCATACCGCGACGAACCGGACATCCGATGCTTCTACATTTCCAGTAGTGGTCTAACATTGATCGGTTCATGATCTTAACAGTTCGAATATATTGATTTATCAAATTAACGACTCTTCGAATCGGAATTTTTAATAATTACTTAAATTTGTCATTATATTTCAATATTTTGATATGTAAAGATGTGGGATTTTCCAAAAGATTGATTTATCAAGAATTCACTATTATTTTTGTTTGTAGTTGATGCGAATAGGTGGTTTTCATTTAAAATTCATTGAGAATCTGTTAACAATGGACTGCTATTTTATTCTAATATACGATATCTCGTTGGTTAGTGAGCGTCTTTTGATATCATTAAAGATCTAAATTAGGTTCTTTAGTTCGTTCAGGGAGAGAATCACTTTCAAATCACCGAGTTTACATTGAATAGCTAAAAATTTCATTGAATGATTTTTCTATCAGTGACGTTACTCATAAACCTTTATAAGAATCGTCCAACGATATAAGTACACATCTACCAACTTTTATTATCCTCCGATATCGATTATTATTATCATTATTTTTACCCATGTGAGTAATTACTTATTCATAGATGAAATCAATAAAATTGTCATAGTTTAAAATAAATTTTTTTTGTTATAATTCTATTTTAGAAATATTTATATCTTAAAAATATATAATAAACCAGACATTGAAAAAATTGTCTCATGTGCTTATCATTATTATTATTATATTTGATTTGATCGAATCATAAATCTAAATTATCAAAATATTCTACTTTTGTTCTATTGTAAAAAAAAGGACGAATTTTGTAAAAATTGAATTATTCAAACAAAATAATTAATTACTTTGAGGTAGTTTTAGTTCTTTTTTAAAAAAAATTAATCGAATGGAAACAAAAATTCAATTTCCTTTGGTGGTCTAGCTTCAATTGACTCATGATCTCAACTATGAATATACTGAAATCTCCACAAAATCCCTTCTGATAATAATCAGATTATGCTTACTAATGACTGGCTTCAAAAAATATTTCCTGGAGTTCTAGTGAGAAGCAGTGACCAGTGGAGTTCAACCAGGTCTGTTGTGATATATCAACTCATTGAAGACAATTAGTGAACGGTTGCTCAATTTCGTGGATTGGTTGAAGTTAGACATTAACACCATCGGATGCCAGCCGGCTCAGTGGTCTATCAGTTAAGTGCTCTGGAGCGAGACTAGTAGGTCCTGGGCTCGAATTTCGTGAGGCGGGATCGTGAATGCGCACTGCCGAGGTGTCCCACAATGGGACGAAACGGCCGTCCAGTGCTTCCAGGTTTTCCATGGTGGTCTATCTTCAATTGACTCATGATCTCAACTATGAAAATTCAAAATATTTTTTTGTTGACTGATCTGATTTTTTAAAAATAACTCGTCATGTAGACTATTAATAGTTATGAATTTTGGGATGATATGAATATCTTTAATTTTTATAAGAATCTGTAATTTGAAGTGCTATTAAATAATCGATTTTATATAGTCGGAATCATGAGTTAATTGAAGCTAGACCACCATGAAAAACCTGGAAACACTGAACGGCCGTTTTGTCCTGTCGTAGGACTCCTCCTGTGCTTCCAGCTTTTCTATGGTGGTCTAGCTTCAATCGATTCATGATTTCAACTATATAAAATTACTAAAATCTTCACAAAGCACCCTTCTGTAAATAATCAATTGTTGTATGATTCTGATATGATGGGATTAAAAAGAAAAATTACATTCTTTTATTCATTGTGATTTTTGCTCAATATTACTTCTGTTTTATTTCAATGTAATAACTACTTAGTATAGAATTTATTTTGTTTTCCAGTGTGATATTTTATTCGGTATAACATTTGATATTCTTATAAGCAAAGGTGGATAGTGGCTAGCAGTGGAATCCAGGATGCGCGTTTCGTTCTATTTGGGACTCGTCAGATGGGTGTACCTGCATCTCAGAATTGATGTTTACTCTGGGGCTCGAACCCAGTACAGTTCGTTAGCTGACGAGTCCCAAACAGGACGAAACGTGCGTCCTGTTTTCCAATGCTAGCCACTATTTCCCATCTTTGGTTATTAAACACTTTATTCTAATATAAAAAATTGTAGACGTTAGAGACGTTTTCTCAAGAATTTTTTTCTAGTGTATATAAAAATATTTATATATATATATAATTTTAGTGTTTAGACATTTAGAGATAAGCAAATTTTTCAATTTTGCTTTTTTTTTTGGTATAAACATTTATGTTTGATATCGATTCCGTACATATTATGATTTCAATTTAAACGAAAATGTTCGGTGCCTAATCAGGGCAAAATAACTAAGGAGGAAATACCAGATACAGAAGTAGATAAAGCAATATATATATATATTATAACTGTGTCCTGTTATACAGTTTATGTATCATAACTGTATTACAAGGGAAAATAACTTCAACAACCCTAGATTCGATTCCAATTTAACTTCTTCACTGCTCAATGTGGAGAAGTTTCAAATCATAGTAATGATTATTCATATTATATAAGTTGCAGCAAAATGTATTCTCAAACTATGCACTGATTACTTTGGAGCTATTACTATAGAAATACACTAAACATACTTTCTCCTCTATGGGAAATACAAAAAATTGTTTCGTAACATAAACAACTAATAATGTCTATCATGATTTTTTAATGACAAGGTATAGAAAAGTAATAGAAAAGTATATGGAGTAAATGTAGTATCATTATCTTGTTATGCATACAGTCAATTGGGAATTATTAATTATACATTATTAACTACGTCATCTATGTTGTAACCAAAGTTTCTTCTTGTAGACTTGGTTTCCATTTTTGTTCTGAAAACTGCAAATATCATTATTGATATATATATATATATTAGTAGTAGTAGTAGTAGTATTCTGTTTAATAATTCAAAACAGTTTAACAATTAATTTTTGAGGGAATTTAAACAAAACGCTAATCCCTTAACTGATTTTTTTATGTATAAAAAAATTATTCTGCAATTTTGCTGCTGTCTTTTTGTGTATTCATCATTGCTGAAATTATTAATGAATATGAATATATGATTATGATTATTGAAATTCGTATCGTCAACACCATTTGAATATATGGTTCTATCAACTATCATAGCTAATTGTGTTGTCCTAGCAATGGAAGTTCATTTGCCAAATAAAGATAAACGTCCATTATCTGAAAAATTGGTAAGTATTTGTCATTTTCTTTAATTTTTGTTTAAATGTTTTTACTTTAAAATAGATATTTTATTGATTTGGAACAATAAAATTTAAAGTTGTTTACTAATGAGGAAAAAACCAATCATATGTTAGATTATAATGTGTAATAACCGGCTTTTGATTAAAGAACACTAAATTAATGCTAGCCGTCTTTTATAGTATCCAAATAGGGGAAAGTTTTAAAACAGATCCCTTATAAATCAGTGTTATAAACATGATGAACGTTAGCTGTTTCGCTTATATAACCACATCTGGTTACAAACTTGATGACATAGTCTTCTTTTAAAAGATAATTAACTTGAAGGGGTTTTGTGGAGATTTAGTAGTTTCATAGTTGAAAGCATGAGTCAATTGAAGCTAGACCACTATGGAAAACCTGGAAGCACTGTACGGCCGTTTCGTCCCATTGTGAGACTCTTCAGCAGTAAGCATTCACGATCTCGCCTTGCGAGGACCTATTAGTCTCGCGCCAGAGCACCCAACCGATAGACCACTGAGCTGGAGTTCCACGATAGGACGAAACGGCCGTCCAGAGCTTCCAGGTTTTCCATGGTGGTCTAGCTTCAATTGACTCATGCTTTCAACTATGATAATCAATTTGTCCTGACCCTTTAGTATATATCATTTGAACTCACTTTGTATTGTTTGTTTGAATCATCCCATAGATGTTTATGACTTTAGTTTATCGGTCTTTTATTGAAATATTTACATCCTATTTGGATTGCTTCGATATTACTTAAGTCATAAGCATTATAAGCAGAGTTGAATGGTGACTAGCAGTGAAATCCAACGTAATCCATACAATCGGCACAGGATGCTATTAAGAAACTGATCAATTTCAGCCCTAAACATAAATCGGAAGATTCAAACAAACAATACGAAATGAATTAAAACATCACCCCATTGTACATGTTAATGGATATCAGGACTCAGTAACTAAGTGGATAACGTGATGGAGTTTGAAGAGAACGGTAGTGTATTTGAGTCCCAGAGTGAACACCAACTCTGAGATGCAGGTACATCCAGCTGACGAGCCTCAAACAGGACGAAGCGCGTCATTTGATTTTAAAATAAGTTTGATCATTTCGTTTTAATACAGACTATGATTGATAATCAAAAAATGCTTATCGTACAAATAGTCTACTTTAATTTAGTGAATTGATATACTTTCTCATTATCAACAATGAAGGGTGTTGCACTAGTTCGAAGAAGCCTATGACATGAGTTTTTTGTGAGCTATTGATCTGGTTCCAGTTTGACCAAACAATTCTGTGAATGAAATACAAATCCCGGCTACCCTCGTATATTATTATCAACTTAATAGGCGTTAATGAATAAATGAATAAAATAAGTAAGGGAATGAATTTTGGATACGTATATTTCTTGCACTCGTTGATCCCTACAGATATTCAGAACAAGAAGTGGGAACGAGAAACAAAGTGGAGAAGCCATGTTTGCCAACTTCATTTTATCAGGTGACTCGATATTTCTAGTCAGACAAAAATAAACTAACGACATATGATGAATAGGGTAAGTGACGGACACACACGCTCACACTAAAATAGTCAAGGTTAGCATGCTAATAATCGACAAAGGTAAAATGTGATTCAAGAAAAACAAATAAATCGGTCTGTCCGGAAGCTAGAATAACGTGTCTGGGCTTGACACTACAAGTCGGACGAATACATTATAGTAACTCATGTATCTATTGTTCATTAAACTCAGAGTATTGGAAGCTGGAGATGTTTCCTTGTTTTTCATCTTTCTCTTCAATTGTTTAGGTACCATGTGTTAAAATCATTCATAATGATTAAAAATGCATTCATACTATAGCAAAACTAAAGTATAGGAGCAAAATCTGGTGGTTCTTGAAAGCACTTCAATAAATCTTATCCGTTAATAACCAGTCAGGAAGCAGGTAATCAAAATCGACTAGTTTGTAATAAACATAATTACAAAAAACAAGGGGAATCAGGTTAACATACATGATGTATGATTTCCCTGAAGGTTAATCTAAGGTTCTTGTGATTTGAAATTGACGAAATTTTGATCAAAAGATTCATCTATATGGCTTAAACGTTTACCACCTAATCATTCTGCTCTAATATTACTTCCGATATAAGCTTATCTATTGGTGCTTATGATTCTGCCTATTTAATTCATAAATCGAGTTGTCTTTATTAAGGTTTCTGACCACATATTTCTGTAATAAAGTACTATGAATTCGTTTACATCATTAATGTCGGTTACACTGGTCACTAGTGTTTCATATTAGACAATTCACCATTACAAAAATCATTTGTCTGTGGATAACTTTTTAATATATAAAAATGGAATCAAATTTTAAAGACATTTTATATATATACAGTCAGGACCGAAATATAACATTAACGTATTTTCATAGTTGAAAGCGTGAGTCAATTGAAGCTAGACCCGTAGGGAAAACCTGGAAGCACTGGACGGCCGTTTCGTCCTATTGTGGGACTTCTCAGCAGTGCGCATCCACGACCTCGACTCGCGAGATTCGAACCAAGGACTTACCAGTCTCGCGCCAGAGCCCTTAACCCCTAGACCACTGAGCCGGCATCCGATGCGCACTGCTGAGGAGTCCCATAATGGGACGAAACGGCCGTCCAGTGCTTCCAGGTTTTCCTTAGTGGTCTTGCTTCAATTGAATCACGCTTGCAACTATGAAACTACTAAATCTCCACAAAAATACCCTCCTGATTAACGTATTTACCTTAACGTTCTAGCAACCATTTTTCTTGTCGTAATTACATAAAGTAGATTACAGTCCGTTTTGTTGCTATTACGTTCTTATTACATTTTCGTCGGAATCAGAAAGTATACTGTCTAAATTCAACATACTATTTAAACTTTGAGTCCTAATCTAAAAATGCATGTATACATTTGTTTCATTCGTCTCTATTTAATCTTACCATCTATAGCTTCCAACTTGTAAGTGAAACTAGAATTATCTTTTTAAATCAATGTAACAAAATTTTATTATTTAGTTCGATCGATTGATTTGCGAGAACAAACCAGTATGTTCTCGTGTTATTATTACATTTCAGTCAGAATAAAGAAATTGTAGGACATATTGCCAATATTTTCATCATTTGAATTGTATGCTATGACTTTATGAATTCATTCTCAATAGTGACTATATTTCTTTGTTCTTTGACTATTTTTTTAATCTATGAATTCATGATATTATTACTGAAACCTCTTTTTTTCTGTCACTTTCCTAAATATATTTTCAGTGTTCATTTCCTCAGAAATGGGATTATTCGAGCCAACAGGTTTTAGTTGTTGACTGTTATTTCGTTAATATCTTCTCATTGTTATTGATCTCAAGTGTAGTAACGAGAATCGAGAAAAAGTACTTTCATCATGTTTACCATTGTTTATGATTGATAGTGACTATTAGAATAAGAATAATAACCATTGAAATAATCTTTAGAGAATCTATCACAATTGACTAATGTTTTTATGTATTATATGCTTTTATACAAAATTATAGTTAAAAATATAAATGCCCAATGACGTTAGCAGTCTAAAATATAATTTCCACTTATATATATATATATATATATATATAAACTCTTGCTGAACAATTCACGGGCGTTGCTACAGTGTGAAATAGTGAATTAATTAGTTTTACTACACAATCAAATAACAATATCATTATTCTTCATTGATTATGGCTGATTTAATGAAAATATGAAGCTTCAAGATGGTTTTATTGGTGATAATAATAGATTAAACTGCTTTTACAGCGACTAAATGAACGCGAAGTAACAGTTATGTTAATAGTTTAATAACATTGGGGAAATAAAATTCAGCGGTATGAACAAGAATTCCGGAGATTGTCATCACTAGTAACCGATATCAGGAGTTTACAACGAAATCGAGTTTTTACATCGATTGAAGATGAAAATTTGAATTACTATTTTATAAATTAAATGATTGGGAAATTAAGACATTCACTACAAAACCCAAAGTTTTAGGACTCGATTCCTCTCAGTCTCTAGCATACACACCATATAATGACACAATTGTATAATAGTTCCCAGTTTCAGTAACTGTCTAGCTGAGATCCATCCATAATGTTGAACAATGTGGCACAAAAATATTGCCATAATAATAAATTTAAATCAAACAAAACTGAGGAATAGAACTATCCTCATCTTAAAATCTAGAAATTTGATTTCATATTCTCTGCCTTGTCACAACTGAACATCTGATAGCAGTTTGTAACCAGTTTACAACTTTTAAAGACATGAATTTCTAAAAATAACGTTCAGATTTTCCGTCACGTTAGCTTCACCAAACTACTTATATATCCAAGTATTCAATGAATTTGTAGATTAATGTATAAGATTATGTATCTCATTTAAGTAAGCTGGGGAAGAAATAACCATTTTAATGTGTATGCTCAATATATCTACTGAATCCCAAGCTGGGTATTACTTAATAAACATGATATTTTTTATTCATATTCAGAATACGTTTATAAACTATCAAACTAAGAAAAAACAAAATAATCATTGAATAAAAACAACCCTCAGTAGTCAGTAAGTCTCATAAAGCTTAATACTTGGAAATCACCATGTATAAAACATTGATATTAAACAGGATATCGCCACAAACCTGTGGAGCAATGATCGATAATTTAAATTTTAACATGAGATTTCCCACTCACTTACTAATTAGCTCTTCCAATTAAATTATTATTAATGATAAAATGAAGTGTATGTTTGAAAATGAAGAAAAAACTAACCCAGTTTAAAGTCATCTATATATTATAATATAAATCTCAAATAGATATTTTTGTCTGACAAACAAACAACTTAAATTTTTTTAAAAAAACACCGATGTTCAGCAAAGGGGGGTCTCTTTTTCTTACGAATTTATTTGTCCAAGCCTGTACCATCGGGTTTATATATATATATTATTATATATATATGGAAAAT
>NC_031495.1:16532802-16612575 GCF_000237925.1 Schistosoma mansoni
AACATAATCGATATTTCATATTTGCCCCCTGATTTATACACCGCAGGAGCACTATCTAGTAATGGTTATCAGGACGAACAATATACGAAAATTAAGGATAATATCGAATACTGACCACCACAAGTCAGTATAAATGAATAGTCCAGTGATAACATTTTTGTTAATGGATTGGTAGTTTTGAATATTACAGTTACATATTACTTCTTTCAAGATTGAAAATATTTACGCTGATGAATATTAACAGTCACATAGTCTGCATACAGGGGTACTCATTAGCTCCTTTGAACGATCTAAAATAAAACAAAAGGATTTGCAACGGCATGCCACGTAGTCTATAGACTGTATGACAACTTGATCAATAGAATTTGACTTATACCACAGTCTAGACAACATGAAATTGTTTTCTAATCAATGATCAATCAGTGTCAACATTTGTGTCATAATATGACAAAGTATCTGACTATAACACCGTATGAAGTGCGTCTGAATCAAAATCGAAATCACCGAAGTTATACACAGGGTTTTTAACAATGATATGAAAATCTATTCTATGTTAAACCGATCATATTTTGATGTTGAATTTAGTAAATAGGATAATATTAGTCAGTTAAATGAGAATCATGTGATAAGTTCACGATGTGAAATAAAAGATTAAATGAATTATGTGTGTGTGTGTAAGAATGAGTTATTAATGAATTATGTCGATGTTAATATGTTTCTATATGAAGTAAAAATAAAAGTGCAAATCGAAGGTTGGAAAAATTGTTTCTGAATCGTTGAATCCCAAGCAAAAATGAGAATCATCAAGTACATGCTAAACACAACTCATATTGATTTCAGTCAAAATAACGATTCATGTGAGATGAACAGGTTGGATAAAGAAAGGATCCAATTACTTGTTGATGAATATTTGCCAAATGGCTGCCAGCTGAATACTATCCTTTCTGTTTAGGCTGTTCTTATTCGCCCATATATACAGCGCTTCTGCTGTCAATCTTTCTTTATGAGTGTTGAAACCTTTCTGACCTATTTTGGCCGCTTCAAAATTAATCTTGTGTCCCGTTTCTAACGCATGTAACGCTATCCCAGACTTATTCTCAAGTTTTCTTATGTCAACCGAAGTTTTAGAAACATTTCCCAAACACTATTTGTGTTCCTTCAACCTTACATTCAATTGTCTGGATATTTCTCCAATATAGCTGCACTACAATCATGACAATTGATCTTCCTTTGGTAACCTATCCTTAACTTTCACCAAATGCCGACCTTATAGTGTCACACGTCCGAAAATACACTTATATTATCTTATTATATTCACTATGTCTATTATTATTACTCGTATTACGTAATCTTGTATCATAATATTTCTATTACATCATCTTGGTTATTCGTATTCAAATTTCCTCATAGAATTAATACTTTAACAATAAACATTTTTCCATATATATACTATTGTTCAGCTTGATAATGAATTCGTTGAAAAGAGATCCCTTCGTTGAACTTGATGTTTTTAATCAAGATCACTTTTTGCAATAATTTTTAATGGATAAAAAATGTTCAAACATGTATACATCTTATAATCCTGTATGGATTTTATTATTATTATTAATAATATGCAAAAGATGATATTCATAAATATTGTTTATTTCATAAATGAAGACAACATGGATTATAAATAAGAAAAATAAGGCTTCTCTCGATAATTGTACTTTGATTTAACCTAAAAGAAAGACATTCTGTTGTTTTTTTATCACTATATTAGTTTTATATTGTAAAGTTTGAAGAAAAAAAAACTTTTTTTAATATCTAACTTTACTATGTCAATCATTTTTTGATTTGGATTATTCAGGAAATGTAAATTTGACATATACAATGAAATGTGTGTGTGTGTTTAACGAAAATTAAACTAACTAAAGAAAAATTCACTTTCTATTTTGACTAGGTTTATTCATGATTATATCTTGAAAAATAAGGGAAAATAAGAGAAATTCCATTAGATTTACTGTCATATTCCATGAAGTAGGTATCTTCATCAAAGGAAAGATTGGAGGAAAAATAAAGACAATGTTACAATATCAGATGTCATTATAAAGTCGACGTTAATTTACAATGTTCATTGTCCATTATTTCAGAAAGATTGAATATTGTCTGACTGGTTGACATGAATTACAATGTTACATTTGTTTTTACTGAATGTAATGATTGCCAATTTTATCCTTCCTAAATATTTACATAATAATAAGCAGAGATGAATAGTGGCTAGTAGTGGAATCAGGGATGCTTCTTTTGTCCTATTTGGGACATCCAGTTGATGAGTCCCAGATTGGATAAACGCGCGTCTCGTATTCCATCGCTAGCCACCATCCATCTCTGCTTATAGTACTTATGATTTAGAGCAATCTCTAAGCAGTCCATACAGGATGTACGTCTGCTAATAAAAGACTGATAATCTGAAGTCCTAAACATCAAAGGGGTTTCAAACAACCGATACAAAAACGAATTATCTAAATAATTATTTATAATGCTTAAATATATACATGTTCCCGTTTTTCGTTTGATTTTATACAATGTAATAGGCTCATTTTAAAGATTCTGTTTACATTGGAAGTTAATGCTTCATAAGTAAACATTCTAGTTAGATGAAGCTTATATAATTCAGTACGATAGATATTTTATGCAACCAGACTGGCAGTGTAATAAAGTTTATCTCTGAAACGTGCAACAATAAGTATAACTTATTATGACATAGATGTTGAATTCTCTGAGCTGAATGGTTTATTTGCGAGGGAATTATTATTACTAATATATATTCAGCACAGATATAAATTAAGAGTTATCCATTAGAATTTTCCCATAAGCAAGTTTGAGAACAACCAATAAACTCGGATATTAACAGAATCGTCTGTTAGTTACATGTGAGAGAATTCTATTAGCTATAGTACTCTTCAGGTTTATACTTACAATTTAATCTATAAGACAAAGGTACGTTTTTGGATGGAACTTTTATTTAGGAAGAAACAAGGCTATGAAAATCGTACTTGGAACTCATATTCTTCCCGAATGTCTCAACTATGATTAATTCATCAGCTGATCAGATAATATCGATGAAAACCAATTGATAAACTCTAATTTCTCAATTCTTACATTGTACTTCTTGAGTAATTAGAAATCATTGTATTTACTGTTTACTTCAAATGAACTACTTGTGCTTGATTGGAATCAACTGATAGAACATCCGTCATGAACTTAAGTCTAAGGCTTGCTGTTTTACATTCCATTTTTGAGAATGTGTTATTTTTGAAAGTGTTCGAACCTGCAACATTCAGTGTTATTATCAGAAAAATTAACACCAAGTTATTGAAACTGCCATCATATTTATTAATTCTGTACTTATTATTTAATTTATTAATTTTTTAAACTTTCTATCTGTAGGAAATCACTGAAAACTACTTTTTGGGAATTTTTACCTGTGAAGCTTTCTTGAAAATTATTGCATTAGGATTTATTCTACACAGTGGATCTTATTTAAGAAATATATGGAATATTTTAGATTTCGTTGTTGTAGTCACTGGGTAAGTATTGAAATATTTGTTTTTTTCAAATTTGTTATTATACATTTGCGGATATGTTTTCTGATTTATTTCCTTAACATGAATTGTTTTTCAATGTTATTCATATACTTTACGAGTTATGTATTCCAAGTATCAAATAAAGACAGTGAGTAATATAGTCCATAGAGTTCAGTAAACATTTAATTCAACATAATTTTGTTGTCAGTTCTAGAATATATGTTTCTGATACTGAATATCTCAGAAGAAACTGAATCGAAATATGAAAGAACTTTTGGACGTATGTAGAAATATTGTTTTTTTAAGAAAACTGTAGCAATTTTCTGGAATAGAGTCTTATTTATCCGGTAATATTACACACTATGTGCAACTGATTCAGGTGTATTCAGCTGAGTCCGAAACAGGACGAAACGCTAGTCCTAGATTCCACCGTTAGCCATCATCCATCTCTGCCTATTTACAACTGTATTCTTTATAATTCTGCAGGTAATTTATTCCTCTTAAAGACAGAAACCAACTATATAAGTCTGGGAGATATATTCATTCGCCTTAGGATTATAGATAAATTTAACTTCTGAGTATATGGTAATACCAAATTACCCTTGAGGGGGTATGTCGATTATTCACAACTATCTAACGTCAAAACACTGAATAAATTGTATTTTCAGAAAAGGAGATTTGTGAAGATTGTAGTAATTCAATAGTTGGATGTCGGCTCAATGGTCTAGAGGTTATGCGTTTGCACGCAAAACCGAAGGTCCTGAGTTCGAATCCTGAGAGCGAAATCGCGCGAGACTGGAGTTACAGTGAGAAGCAGTGACCAGTGCGGTTCAATTCGGTCTGTTTAGAGATATCAACTCACTGAAGACAATGGTGAATGTGTCGCTTAGTTTCGTGGATTGGTTGAAGTTAGATATTAACACCGTTGGATGCCAGCTCAATTATATAGAGGTTAAGTGCTCGCGCACGAGACTGATAGGTCCTGGGTTCATGCATGCACACTGCTGAGGAGTCCCACAATAGGACGAATCGGCCATCCAGTGCTTCCAGGTTTTCCATAGTGGTCAAGCTTCAATTGACTCGTGATTTCAACTATAAAATATAGTATAGCTTCGCTAGTTCTATATCCAAAAAAATTTTTGTTTAAAATAGCAATAAAAATTGCTCATTTTTTGATGTGAAATTCAAAAAATAATCAGCATTTGTAATAAATCAACTTCCTGTTAAACAATAATTTCAGATTTTTATTAAATAAATTTTATAATTTTAATATTTACATTTAAAAAATAAAAAAGAGACTCCATGATTAGTGAATAGAAATGAACAGGTTCTGGTAGAGATTAAGTCATGCATGTCTAAGTACATACCTTATAACAAGGTTATGTATAGATAATTGTGAAATTCTAGATAATTCGTTTTTTTTTGAGTGAATGAGAAAATTTGCTAATCAATAAAGTAAATGTGTCTGTGTGTGTGTTTTGAAGATCCAATCAACATATCATCTAATATAAGAGTATACTTTATACAGTTGCGTTTAATAAAAATTAATATTCAGTTTTCATGTTATAGATTTTTATTAGAATAATAAATCGAACAAGCTCTTATCACTTTGACTGTTATAATAATTTTACAAATTAGTTGTTCTCTTAGTTGGATAGTTTAATTGTTAAGTTACTCTTATTGTTCAGGGCTAAATCATCATCAACTAAATTATTTAAAATATATAACAATAAAAAAAGAATCTGTTTAATTTTGATAGTTGAGATCATGAATCGATTGAAGCTAGACTACCATGGAAAACCTGGAAGCATTGGAAGGCCGTTTCGTCCTATTATGGGACTCCTCAGAAATACACACCCACGAATCCGCTCTCAGGATTCGAACTGAGGACCTTCGGTTTCGTGTGCAAACGCTTAACCACTAGACCACTGAGCCGTCATCCAACGGTGTTAATGTCTAACTTCAACCGATACACGAAACTGAGCGACACATTCACCATCTGTTTAAGTGGAAAAAGTTTCTATTTCAAATAAGTAATCGATTATCCGTTTTATAAGTTTTTCAATCTAAAAATACTTTTATCGTTTTTCATATTAGTTTTATGATTTGTTTTTTAATACTCAATGGAAATGACTGATGATGTATAATTTGAAAAGTGTTTCTGAACTAAGTTTGTACATTGTTATTAGATATGTATGAATAAGTTTACATTGATAAAGTCAACTACATTAATAGTAAAGTATATTATGTGACAATCATAAGAAATTTAGAAATCATTATTGTTTATATTAAGTATAAAATACATTAGTAATCGAAGTCCTGGGATGCAAGTTTAGATATATCTCACTCTAAAATTGATCCGTGTATTGTGCGTAGGTACTGTAGTTCAATTAGAAGAGCTGTCTTTGTATGTTTTTAAGGCATTTAGAAACGGAGAATGATTCATGTGTTACATTACAGCTGATACATTAGGATTTATATTTATGTGCCCAGACGTTCAATTCTTCCAACCGAAAGATAGAAACAAAAATGCTTCATGAAATAATACTAGTCTTCACTGGTAAGTGTACTCACATAACCCTATGTTATGCCCATCATGTTTTAGATTAAATTTCTAAGTCAACTTGATGATAGTGAAGTAACAGTAAACTGTTTTAAATAATATTATTTCGTTTTGGACTATTTTCTTATTGCTTTACTAAATTTGGTAAAAAAAACACATTAAAAAATTCATATCAAATTGGATCAAAGTTGATAAAAAAAGTAATTTACTAAAGAATACGTTATCATTTATAATAAAGTTCACCTCCTGTGGAACTGAGATATTAACGTTGGTCGATCACTGAGTTATGACCAACTTTATTCTTATTTATTCTTAGGACTAATCAAATTCTATCATTTAAGCTACAGAACCTAGTTCTAGAATTCTCTGGTTCATAGTTTGTACATTAACAATATCAAAAAACAAAACGTTTATTCACAGAGAACGATCATTAGCAAAACGCCCAATAATCATTGTGTTCAATAGCTCTAGTACAAAGTTGTGGTTGATGAAGTGAAACTATGTTGGGAACGAAACATTAGTTTACTGATGCCGTAGGACAAAAATTACTTCATATAATGTAACGAATAAACATTCAAAAATGTAAAGTATTGAACTCCGAATAAATGATATATATATATTTCTAGTGAGTCCTGTAAATCAAGATTCCAAATATTTATCTGGTCATGTCTTTTTACTATCAGAAAATTATACCCTATTTCGAAATTACTTCAACCTAAACTAAAACATTGTAAGCAAAGATGGATAGTGGCTAGCAGCGAAATCCAGGACGCGCGTTTCGTCCTATTTTGAGACTCGTCAGCTGGATGTACCTGCATCTCAGAGTTAATGTTCACTCTGAGACTCGAACCCAGTACCTTTCGCTTCAAACGCCACTGCGTTATCCGCTTAGCTACTGAGTCCATCTTTGCTTATCATGCTTGTGAAATAATGCTATATCGAGGCCATACGCACAGTATCCACCTATGTCAATAAGAGACTGACCAGTTGCAGTCCTATATATCAATGGGAAGATTCAAACAAACAATACTTAGTGAATCTAAACGAAAACAGTTTTATAATTATATATTAGTATATGATATAAACTTCATTCAAAAAATCATCTAATCTTAAATATGACTAAAAGTTTATTCTTTACCATTATCATAAAGGGATTGTTTCTGTTAACTTTGTTGTCAATACAAAGCCAACTAAAAGCTGGAAAAAAATAACATTTTCTTGTAAACAAAAAAAAGAATCAAACCTACATATAAATCTAAAATCTAAAATTATTGTATAAAATAGTATGAGAAATGTTAAGCAATAATTTCGGGATTCACGTCAACATCCTTACTTGCATTCACGCAATATCACATAAAATTATCATGTATACACAATTTAAAACGCAATAAACGAACAAAATTTTTTTGGGTCTATATCTTTTTCTCTTCAAAATAGAAGTACTCCTAACAAACTCATTTGCATGGAATAAGCCCGAAAAAAAATTCAATCTTTTATCGTTTATTACAGGAAATATTGATATGGTGATCGTTGCTAAGTAACACAGTGAGGCAATCTTATTTGATAGCAATTAAAATATGTTCTGTTTGGGTGGGATGAGACTGAATATTTTTTGGCTTGCTTATTTTTGATGGCGCAATCGATTCTTAAAACAAACATAGAAAATAAAATTAAGTAACCTGGATAGATACTCGGTTGATATATCACCCTTGTAAATTGTTCTGGAAAACACCAAATCATAGGAATGTCTCAAACTGCAAAATATAAACTAAAATTTTTATCCGATAGTGTGAAATCTACATTAGGTCTCATCTTTACCGTGACCATGACTCTAAACTATTATTATTATTATTAAATTTCGTATTTCAAAATATTCGCCTCTCTCTTTACTAATTGCTCACATCCCATGATTTTATTCGTAGTTGATTCTGATATCACTTCATTTCATTTCTTCCCTCTGTTACCTTTAATTATCGTAACAAAAATGTCTTAATTATCTTGTCTTATTCACATTTTAATCCGTTGTTAAGTTATTGATTTTGCAAGGCTATTTAATTGCACACACAACATATTACTGTCATTATTTACACTACGCAATTTAGTATTACAACCTTCCTATTACATAATCATGTTTATTCTCTGACGATGTCTCCATGGTAATAATACTTCAATATATATATATATATATATATATAATTGTACAGTGTGGTATTAAATCCCTTTCCTGAACTTCGTGTTGTAGTTTAGTATTTAATGTTATGAGCATATTGTTCGAAGCATTTTGTATCTAATTTTAAATGGTCTCGTGTTTTGGATTCGTAATCGATACAAACTTAATTCAGTTAGCATAAAGAATGAGTTATTAATATCTTATGAGTTCATTAATTTTTACTACGATAAAATGTACTGACCACACAAGCAGTTATAGAATACAATCAATATAAATGCTTACTTTTGGAATCAGTTTTGTTGACACTGTCAGTATTATTTAGGAAATTGAATTGGATTGAACTGGATTCATCACAAGAGTAACCAGGCATAACAAATATTTTACAGTACTCTGTTTTTGTAAGATGGGAAACACCTCACTATAAAAATATTCAGATCAGTGATCACTTTTGGATCAAATACAAAACTCGAACCTACGTGATAATTATTCTCACAGAGAACTAACGAAGTAATTGTGTATTGATTAGCTTGTAATCATATAGTTATCCAAAAATTAGTGTTAACAAATCTCAGCCGAATGAATTTTTAACAGTCGTGTTATTAATGTATGGGCTTGTTCACGTTCTTAAGTCAACATCAACAGAGTCAACGGTATTTTATGTAATTTTTTGTGAACTCATGTACATGCATCAACCATCAACTCATTTGCATTCTGTTTGACATAGTAGTGAAAACCGGACCACTGGAACTAGTAAATTGGAGGTCTGAATCATGCTTCATCTACACTAATCTCTCTCTCTGCATATATATATATATAATGGTTGATCCACATTGATCTCTGTTTCTTGTTAAAATACCTTGAAATTCCTTTTAACTTTAGTCACAAGTGCGTAGATAATGACTGTTTCGATAGGAGCGTCAACAAGTTTCCTGAATTTTGTAGCTTATATTACCACCGAATTTAGACTGAGCTTAGACTATGGATATTCACTATGAAAGCTCGATTCATGAAACAGGAATTTTATTGACAACGCAAAACTTTATTTATTGTTAAACGGGCATGCTTAAACAATAATCTTCGGATGAAGTTTCTAAAGTATACTTTATATTTATTACTAATGCAAAAATACCTTCTACGGAAATATAATTACAAAGGGGACCAACTTTTTAAGTAATTGGATATATATATACATGCTTCTATTTGTGCGGGGTCTTTTGCCTTATTTTAAGTCAACAATTTTTAGTTATGCAACTCACTTTACTAACTGATCTTCATCAATAAAAGGGGAGTACCAAAGTGCTCTGTGGCCAAAATTATTTGGATCTTTAGTAGCTCTCGAGAAAAACGCTGCCAGGAATTAAACAATGGGTGGTTAGGCTTTGAAGTGAGCACAATATGTACAAGCCATTGAGTTTCTATTTAGTGGTTTACATTACAAAGTTTAGCGAATTCATTGAGTAGCGTAATCACTGAATGAAACGATGGTAAGATAAAATGATCTCATTACGGCATCACTTCTCATCATTATTTAATTACATGTTTTTGTTTGCGGTCAGTGGATAGCCTGTGAAAACATTTTTTGTAATTATAACTCACTGTATACATTTTGCACATTCTTATAAAATTTTGTTTAAGCGTAGAAATCTCATAATTCTGAATGACCTAACGTTTTGGCAAATGATTAAAAGCAAACAATGATTTTATATTTTTAGATCCAATATAGAATTGTGGATACTTGAGTAGTTTTAAAAGAATTTTTATTACTTGTACAAATATCTTGACCAAAGAATCGATCTTCTTTAGGTCCTCATAAATCAAGTGGCTAGCTGATTATGTCTTCAATCAATTCCCATGAAGCTTATTAATTTCTTCAAAATTTCAAATATTCCTTTCTGGTATCTCCATTCGTCTACCATCAAAATAGAGTGATGTTGACTCATTTGGCCTTGTGACTACATTGTAACTTAATCTATAAAACGATTCCAGCACTAGATACAAATCAGGGTGATCACCGCCGACTAATCAGTAGGTATAAATTCAAGGAGGGTCAGACAACAGTTTCATCTATGTATGTGTCTCTTATCGAATAGTAGACACAGATGACACTTTTACAGAGTAAGCCCGGTGTGAGAGTTTTACTTTGAGCGCTTAAATTTTCAAATCATCAGTTGACGTCTAATAATTCACTCATCTTACAACAATCAGTTAGTCAATTCGCTTTTATAAGTAAAATACACAATATGTTCTTTTTGCGAAGTTAAATATATTTAAAGGATATTCAATTTTCATAGTTGAAAGCGTGAGTCAATTGAAGCTAGACCACCAGGGAAAACCTGGAATCACTGAACGGCCGTCTCGTCCTATTGTGGGACTCATCAGCAGTGCGCATCCACGACCTCGTCCTGCGAGATTTGAACCTAGGACCTACCAGTCTCGCGCCAGAGTACTTAACCGATAGACCATTGAGCTGGCATCCGATGCGCACTGCTGAGGAGTCCCACAGTAGGACGAAACGACCGTCCTTCCAGGTTTTTCCTGGTAGTCTAGCTTCGATTGACTCACGCTTTCAACTATTAAAATACTAAATCTCCACAAAAACCCCTTCTGATAAGAATATTTAATTGATAAATATAGTTTATAATCTACATACCTTTGAAAGCAAATAAACAAATATCGCTAAGTAATGGTAGAAAAATACAACACTTGTAGGCATTCCAAATATAAAAATACATGAGAGAAAGTACAATTGACTTAATATCTAATCCATAAATCATGTCCTTTTCCTTTAAACTTAAAACTTCCGTTTTATTTATTGATATGAAAGTATGTAAATAAAAAAATTTCAAAAAAATTTCTTTTTACAGAGAAAATTATAACAACAAATGGTTCTTATCAACTTTTCAAACTAAGACACTTTGTAATGAGCTAGATATTTCAAGATAAATTAGACCATTTTATGGGAGCTATGGGTTGAACCAAAAAAAATTTGTTGGTTGTTTTAAATGGTGAGAAATTTTACGTCATATTTACACCCAGAAATACACGCACACACATACTCCTTGGTTTCATGTTAAACAAAAAAATGATAAAAAAAAACGTTTAAACATACTGTGATAAGAATTTAATTTTGTTGAGTATTGAACAGAAAACATTTTATTTTATCCTGTTGAATTGTTGATTCAAATAGGTGGCTTACATAACAACTGACTTTATATTATTTACATTTAGGATACAAAATGTGAAAGAGTCGAAGTTTCTGTCTTTCCAGATTTACAAAATCATTCATTTTATATATGTTTCAAAAATTAGCTGAGTCAGTTAGACCACTCGGTTTAGAACAATATAACTTTAAAATGGCTAGTTATTTATTTGTCAGATAAAAGTTAAGATTGAAAGTATCGAAATCAACATAGTGGACGATTGTAGGGGTTATGTAAACAAAGGAAATATTTCATATCCTGGTCAAAACAATTGTTGAAATAACAGCTTAAATACTCAGTGATTAAAAGAAATATTGTTTACTAAAGGATTTCCTTTTATCTATTTGACTACTGATCCTTAGAATATTCTAGAGGCTTAAAGCTATATGATTTTTGGTTTTCGTTAAATTTTATACACATGAAATTAGAGGACAGTTCAAAATTATCTGTTTTTTCTTCAGTTTCTATTCACGATGTCATCTGAGAGCAACGATTGGCTTTCTGGTCTTATGGTGAAGACAACAAAAATCAGTTGCTTTTTGAAAGCTCCTTTCTTCATATCTAAATATGTTAGTTAATTTCAATAAAATACTGATCTCGGTTTAATGTAATTAATCTTACGGAATATAGAACTCTTAGAAATTCTTAAAAGTAGTCACTAGTTAGGAATGAATAATTCCAAAGTGGTTATGTTGAGATGTATAAATCTAAAATGACTTTATTGTTATGAATTTTATCAAATCACAGACATTCGCATTCCATCTAGTCTCTGCCTAGAGAAAAAATCATTTCAAGAACTATTCTTTGAACCATTATGTTTGCTAGTTGATAGTAATCGTGAATATTATGAAGCTTTAATTCGCTTTGTAAATAATAGAGGTTGTAATGAATATATGGCATAAAAAAAAATCAGAAAGTCATATGACTACTGAAAGTAACTATAAATATCGTGATAAATTCATATTATTAGTAAGGTTTGGACCATCTGATTGTTGTTATTCAGAATTAAACTTTAACCAGTCATTGTTGATGTATATTTTTCCTATAAGACAGCCCTTGATACAGCAATTTATGACACAAGTTTGACAAATATCATATCCATTGAGTGAAGTAGTAACTATACGAATTCAGTAGACAACAGGTTACTGTTTAAGGAGGAAGTTACTGGGTTCGAGTTTCAGCATGAATTCAGGAAGATGATGCAAGTGCCTCTAGCTGACGTGTCTTAAACAGAACAAAATGTGAATTTTGGACGTCACTACTGATCACAATTTAAATATTCCGAAGTACACAATGAGGAAAAAACATGTTCTTAACATATTCATATAATTTCATTTGGTATTATAAGCAAAGATAGATAGTGGATAGCAGTGAAATCCAGGACGCGCGTTTCATTCTATTTAGGACTCGTCAGCTTGATGTGCCTCCATCTCAAAGTTGATGTTCATTCTGGGACTCGAACCCAATATCGTTCATTATCGTTCGTTATCTACTCAGCTACTGAGTCCTGATAGCCACTTGCTTTTGCAATAGGATGAAGTTTAAATTTTCTTGGTATTGTTTGTTTGAATCTTCCCATTGATGTTTAGGACTGCAACTGGTCAGTCTCTTATTAGCATATGTGCATACTGTGCGTATTGCCTCGATATTGCATTAATTCACAAGCATCATAAACAAAGATGAATAGTGGCTGAGTGGATAACTCAATGGCTTTTGAAGCGAACGGTATTGGGTTTGAATCCCAGAGTGAACATCAACTCTGAGATGCAGATACATCAAGCTGACAAGTCCTAAATAGAACGAAATGCGCGCATCCTGGATTCCACTGATAGTCATCAACCATCTTTGCTTATATTCATAAAATGTTTTTTGATGAAAAACTAATCATCCATATATAATCTGAATACTATACTTTTAAATAATGATTATCTTCTCAGTAAAAATTTCCTTTTTAATAATTTATTATAGTTGAAAGCGTGAGTCAATTGAAGCTAGACCACCATGGAAAACCTGGAAACACTGTACGGCCGTTTCGTCCTATTATGGGACTCCTCAGCAGTGCGCATCCACGAACCCACTCTCGCGAGCGAGATTCGAACCCAGGACCTACCAGTCTCGAGCCGAAGCCCTTAACCGATAAACCACTGAGCTGGCAAGAGTGGGTTCGTGGATGCGCACTGCTGAGGAGTCCCATAATAGGACGAAACGGCCGTACAGTGTTTCCAGGTTTTCCATGGTGGTCTAGCTTCAATTGACTCACGCTTTCAACTATAATAAATACTAAATCTTCACAAAACCCCTTCTATATTTTTAATAATTGTTTATTATTAACCGATAAACCTCATACCTATGTCTGCATTATGTTTTAATACAATTATTAAATATCACACATAAGTAATCATACATAATTACTGATTCCGACACTTTTCATCAGTCATAAATCACCTCTATATTCTAAATATTAACCGAACATTAATTATTAATCTCTAAGTTGTATAAGTTTCAAAAATCTGTGAGATATTTAACAAAGTCCATATGGATATTTACTACTCATTATTATCTTTACAGTCATTTAGACCAGAGATTTGTAGTTTCTTATTAAAATATATATAATCAAAATTTACCAGTCTTTTTGTTTAGTCCATTTATGCTTGAGCATGTCAGATATTGAATGATGACTATGATAAAATCAATTTTGAGGAACACTCCTAAAGTGTTATATTCTGTTTATCCTAATGTGTTTTTACAGAAAAAAAAGTGTTAATGTGTTAATAGTACACATAAGTTGGTATTATTAAATTTCTCAGTTGTTTCTTGGGTTATGGTATCTTTCATTTACAATGACTTCAATGCTTTTTCAGTATACATTTCGAACTATTCTCATGAAATAATTATTGAATTTACTATTTTAAGAGTTTTTTTCATTTTCAGGGTGTTGATACAGTGAATTAATACACGTATAAACACTTAAAATGAATGCTTTGCCACTGTTCGTTTTGTTACGTTATCTACATTTTGAATAGTGGTTGATAGAAGAATTACAGATGAATATTTTGGCTTTCTAGGTAACAAACAACTGGACTATCTAACACCAAACATTCGATGAATTTTGGAAAAGGGTGAACCACATATTACGGATCCCATTTTTACTTTGACGTAGGAAAACTAACGTATGCTACTTATTACAAATGAAAAGGATTGATGGGGTTTGACTCGAGGAAGTAGCCGATTTCTCATGGACGAAAACTGCTTTAGAATACTATACCTAAATACACTGAGTTATGTATACTTTACCTATCTCGTCCATAAATAAATTTACTTACATTTGGCTGCAAAATACTTGAGAACCATTAGTCGTTAATTTAATGTACGTATAAAGCTTACTGATTCACTAAATTAAACTTTAAGCAAAAAATAAATAACTGAATTACTGCAGTACAGGTTTGCTGGTACCAACATTTTTTTATGGTTATCCAAGAGTATAATAAAATATTTATGTTAACTTTGGAAATTTGACAAAGTAGCGACCGAAGTTGAGAATAAGGACATTCGAATCACAATTTAAAAATCCAAAAATATCATACTCTGTAACTTCTGAAAATCATGTGTTAGTTCTTCGTGAAGTGCATTTATCAGAAATCCCACACGAGTGCTTCTAGCCTTATGATAAAATTCTTTGTAAGTAATATTATTATTATCATTATTATTCAATAATGGACTCGAACTCAAAATGGAATTCAATCGAAGCTTATCCTTAATACTTATCAGAATACCTACTTTTCCCTTTTTAATAGAAACAAAACAAAACATATTTCACTTCTAGTAGTATGGGACTTTGTGGAGATTGTAGCATTTTCACATTTAAAATCACTAGTCGATCTAAGCTAGACTACCATTGAAAACCTGAAAGCTTTGGTAGGCTATTTCGTCCTAGTATGGGACTGTTCAGAAACGCATCCATAATCCTATGATAGTACAAAGCGTCCACCCTGCACTACAAGGTTTTCAATGGTGGTCTAGCTTAAATCGACTCGTGGTTTCAACTGTGTAAAATATTTCACAGTTATCGCTGACAGTTAGTAAGCAAATAAATTTATGAAAATTTAATCTATTTTATCTATCTGACATACTTTTTCAAACTTAAATGATATTTGATAATAGATTTATTTTGATACCTAAATAAAACACGAATAGTTACTATATGACAATCTAATAAACTGTGACAATAGACTGTCAGTGATTTGGATGAATAGAGAAATTCAAGAATATGTATACATATGTATATATTCGCTAACACTAAATTTAAATAATAACAGGGAAAGTATGATACAAAATGATGTGTTGATCTAAATAAATGAATGAATTCAGATTCTATTAATGATTGTACTGTTTGTTGCCAATATATTATACGTTGTTACTGGAGATTATTATTGTTACTATTATCAGGAGAGTTGAAAAACGTAGCGTTACCGTTAATTTATATGCCGCCAGTGTAGATATATCGTTAGATTTACCACAATATGATTGTCATACAATAAAATTTATTCTTTAATAAATAAATTCATTAGAATAGTTCAGTGTTTTTCAATACAAATTTCCAGTTACTATTATTATTAATATGAATATTCCTAATGTTATGAATTTAAAAAAAAAGAACAAGGTCGTATCCAATTCGTTATGATCTTATGTCCGCCTTTTTATCACGTGATTTATTCACCAATCGGAATACGACTTGTCTAATCTTAACACTGTGCCAATGACGTTCAACTGGTATGAGCAGTCTAGCGTCCTTATTGGTACCTTGTCCGCCTAACCCTTCCAATTGAGTTCAGTACACCAATTGCAGTTTCTGTTATGCGAATCATTTATTTCAAACATACTCGGTTTATATATCAGACAGATAGAACACATCACACCATAAAATAGAGAGTAATATTTGTACAAGATCAATCCAAATGTGGCTGTGAATGCGGGACACAATAATCAATAAACTGAATATAATTTAGGGACAGTAATTCGTATAATAATAATTCATAGGTTAGAATGGAGCTTATAATAAGATGAATAAAGATATAAACAACCTAATTACTCAACAGTTAAACAATAAGAATATAATAGTCCATTAATAGGTCCCGGAAGTTACCTGTACTTATGTCTTCACTAGGATATAACACGTAATATCATTGTCAAGCTGGTGTTATCAATTTTTCCTTAACAAGGATTACAATTATGATGACATATTCTTGTGTTTGCCTAGTCCTCTAGCTAATTGAAAGCATTTCATCTCCAGGATCATAAATTTATTATATAAACGATTGAAAAACAGTACATATATGTGAGTAAAAGACTTAACTTCATCTATTCTCGAATAAACAATCTCATATTTAATTAAGATTATAAAGAATTACATCTAATCAGATCCCTTGGTAAATTTAAGCAAAACAAGAATATCAAGGTTTGCATAATAAAACTGATGAAAAACTGTGGAATAGATTGAATTCACTTTATTTTGAGGAACTTCTTGTTTTTGCTCTGTCTAAATTTATGAAAAAAATTATAGTATAATATTGCTAGAAAGCGTTTTTATTCGGTTAAGGTCATACATTAAATATACTATCAATGGACTCGTATAACTGTTAATTAATTGTAAATAGAATGTTGCAAACTCCAAAAAATTTTTTAAAGGAAAACAATATGAAAAATGGGGTAACGTTTATTAGTTACGTTCAAATATATAGTCCCCAATATCATTTTCAAGAAAGCAAGAACAAAGATTTGAGCAGAATAATACGAATTTATTTTATTTTGCCTGGTTCTCGTCTTTTGCTTGCAACCTATAATATTTAAAAATCATAATTACAAAATGGATTCAAATCACTTACGTAAAAGAGGTTAGATGGAAGTTGCTATGGTTACACATGTTTGGAGTATAGCAAAGATGTAAATAAATATAACAGACTGAATAAAATATTACATTTATGGAAGAACGTTCCATAACGATGATAGTAATCAAAGACCGAAGGGCTAAAAACAAATGGTTACGTAAACAAACCCTGATAATAAGTAAGAATAAAATGATTAAGGGCTAGTTACTTAACAAGGTTTTACTAATGAAGAAGATAGTCAAAATAAAAAGTTAATTATGTATTTACTTTATTAGCATAATTTTATGGTGACAAAACATCGTTTATGTCACAAAGAATGTTACTGTATCAGACGGTTTTACGTTTTTTAAAAGTTAATTACCATAATTCATAAAATTAAAGTTGACACCTTCGAAACAATATCCATGACAAATTACTTAACAAACCAAACTTTATAATACGGGTTTTTTCATTGTAAAACTTTAATATTCATTCATCTTACCGACTCGGTGTAGCTTACATTTTACAGCACGAAAAAAAATCCATACTATTTTTTAAATAGAGTTTGTTCAGAGCGTGGTAGATTTAAAACAATTAGATGTAATCAAAGTGGGTTTGTTTTTATAAAGAGTAATATAACATTTATTATGTAATAAAATCATGGATCTTCATTTTTGTCGTTTTCGTTTTCTTCAGTCATAAATTTGACATATTCATGAATTTATTATATTTTTCTAATATATACGGATATTTATTAGTTGAATTCATGAGTCAGTTTAAAATAGACCATCTTGGAAAACCTGGAAGCACTGGACAGTCGTTTCTTGACTGTCTCAAAGAGTTATTTCCTGAAGTTCTAGTGGGAAGTAGTGGCCAGTGGAGTTCAATTGGGTCTGTTGTGGGATTTCATGGATTAGCTGAAGCTAGACATTAACACCGTTGGATGATGACTCGGTGGTTTGGAGGTTAAGTGTTCATATGCGAGACCGATAGGTCCTGGGTTCGAGTCTCGTGAGGCGAGATCGTGGATGCGCACTGCTGAGAAGTCTCGTAGTAGGACGGAACGGTCATCCAGTTTTTCCACGGTGGTCCAGCTTTAATGAACTCATGAATCCAAACAAAAAAATTACCATAATACCCATAGAAAACCCCTCTGATTATATAAGGATATAGAAATGTAAACATTTTCAGGAATACTAGTAATGTAGGTTGAATGGATTTTATCCATTAATACTAACATGTACATTTAATCCTTCAATTCACAATTAATATATTTCTTAATTCTAAATAAAACATTCGTTTGTTTTAATTAAGAAAATGTTTGTAAACTTATCTGAATATTTCATGATTTCTCAACATTCTGCTGGTAGTGAAGATTAGTAATAACATTGATTTCCAGATCTAGTACTAAGTTAAATCATGTGAAGTCAACCACGTAGACGATAAAGTTACTAACACAGATGGTACAACTTATGAATGATATTACAATGTAAAGAAATTAAAATCGGAAAGAGTGAAATGATAACCTTTCAACCGTATTATACTAGTCAGAAGATCTGTATGTTTAGCCTAAACCTCTTTTGTGCTTATTGACATTCATAATGTAACCATTTGAAGCTAGGATAGAACAGATGTTTAGGAATATTGCGGTTTAATAAATGTTGTGGAGAGAAAAATTAAATATAACGTATATACAATGGACTTGTTTTAATAGCACATATGTTATGGGTTAAGAACAGTGTATCCAACTGACATTATATTGACTGAATTATCATAAATTTGATTTGTTTTCAATATGTTTGAATATTATTGGAGCGCTACACCAGATCTATGACATTTTAGATGTTCATCATGCCAAACATTTAAATCACAATTTATTTAACAATCCAAGAGACCACATGTTTGGTTTCAATCACTTAAAGATATAGCCCATTTCTATATGCCTCCTGACTACATTCCTGATAGTTTAACAAGAATTAAATTTGAATTTTCCTTCAGTATACATTAATTGTCAATTTCGCCTAACAAATAGTTTGAGATTGTGAAAATTCTCCAAAAAAGTCATTAACAAATAACCATTTATTTCTATTAGTTGGCATTATTCAACTTCTATCAATCCAAAATGGTTTAATTACAAATTATGAGTAAAGTTGAATAGCAGGTAGTAATAAAATCGAGAAAGACCGTTCTGTCTTAGTTGCGACTTGTCAGCTGGATATTCCTAAATCTAAGCGTTGTGTTTCACACTGATAAATGAATCCAATACCCATCGATTCAAAAAAAAACAACGCGTTGTCTATTAACTTGCTGAATTCAGATAGCTATTATTGTGTTCCACCCTTTACGCGGTGAAAAAATACCAAAGTGGGTTTTCATAACACATAGATATTCCAAAAGATACTGAACAATTGATGTTTTTAGCGACAAAAACAGAACAACATATACTGGAGTGAATAATCCGTAACAAATATTTCTGAATCGTATTCAACCAGATTATTATCAAATTTGTAAATACCGACTGTTAGTAAAATTGGATAATTATGTTGAATTTGGTATGGACTTCATATTATATGGCATAGGTTCTAGGAATCGAAATACTGTAAATAATAAAATAGTTTATATTATTCATTATTTTATATCTGTCTACATTGATATATACATACGTATCAGGAGTTCATATTTTCATGAAATTACATTATCAGTATGTGATTTTAGCACCTTCTTTAATGTCTACTTGATGAGGGCTTTAATATAGACACCTAACAAAACAAGATAATCAAGAACATTCATGTGAACTATTAATTGTTGGCATCGTTTCTAGGATTTATTCTACAATTATATTTATAAGATGGAACTAGTTAAGATCATTTATTAGCTAAACAGTTCTTTCTTTTAATCCGTTACATATGATCCATAGTAGACACTCACTCAGATTCAATCGTTTACTTCGATGGAACTCTGTTTTTAACATTAGTCAATTAAAGTGTTATCTAAAAAAGAAAACAAATAAAATGCCATGACTTTGTTTTAAAGTCCTAATTTAAATAGCTTATATAGTAAGGAATGATAAAATGTGATAAACTAATGAAGCTTAATATTTATCCCAATATATAATCTACCAACTGTAATTATATTCTACTACATTCTATACATTCAATTATTGACATGATTACAAGAATAAATGAATATTATTATATAAACAATTAAGTTCTTTATTTCATACTAGAAATTATTAATTGACAGTTAATAAGATCTAATTATACATTATTCATATAGATGAATTTTATGTTGTATGATGGAAGTCTCTGTTGCTCTCTTTCCTCTTTTCTATCTCTCTCTAATAATCATTCACTTATTCTTCTCTCTCTCTCTCTCTGTCTTTCGCTTGATTAATTAATTAATTAGTTATGAGAAATGAACATTTATGTAAAAGTAATTAGCCTTTTTGTTTTTTGCTTCTACATTATATACTTTAAAAAAGTTAATTTTATCACATTGACAAGGTATTTTATCTAATCATTTTAATAATTTACATAATTCTATTCTAAATATAAAAAAAAACAAGAGATTATGACAATGATTAAACAAAGTGAAACAAAATGTGTTTAGGAATTTCTGAATGACTTTATACAATGAATGTTAATATGTGATGTAAATCAATGTTTACGCAACACATTGTTCACAGAATCGACTGTTTACAGTATGACGACCAGTTATTTTATTGATTATTATTTATTTAAACACATAAATATTGGTACAAAGGGGCACCGGATATACATGCGCCACACAAATCTCATTTGATTTGTGTGAGGGCTATGATACTGCCCAGGTGCCCAAACTGAAGCAGGTGATTTTCTTAGGGGACCACACCTGGAGCCTTTGACCTAAAGGTTTGATCCACAAGTCAGTGGAGCATCATGAGAAGATGCAGTCTTACGGTAGCCGGTGACCAACGATTGATTCATATGCCATTTGTTCCTTCATGATACTGAAGTCCATGTGCACCACTAGTTTGGAATCAGGGTTTTCCAACTTCCCTAGGTGGACTCGCCGTGTCCATCAACCCGGTTAAAGCACAGGACATTCGCTTTTCGTCCTCTCAATTTCGTAAACAATAGTAATGTCACGAGAAGGCAGTGAGTAGGGCTTCTCTGGCAGAGGCTTTATAAGCGTGTCCATGTAAGAGTATTTTGAGGGGGAGAGCGGACTCTCCTCACTCTCGGCCGTACCAATGTATCTAGGGGCTAGTTATGTAGAACGAAACAGTTTTGAGCTACACATCATAGCCTATCTAAAATAATTTATGAACCTAGCAATATAGTATTTAGAGCTAGTTCAAAATATTTTGATTTCTATCATGTGTGTATATGGATGAAGTAATCTATGCAATATCAGTTAAGATAAAACAGAGAGAAAGATACAAAAAAATATTTTTAATCATTAAAATGTAGTCAAAAATGCTTTGGTTTAATGAAAAGTGAATTTTTCTTGTCACTAAATTGTTTTCTTTTTCTGGCTAATTTTTTTTCTGTTATTATCGTGAAAGTCATGTTGAATTTGCTCGTTAGTAGCTTTCAAAAAGTACACTCTGTCAGGAGAAATCAGTTAAATCAATATTTTTTTTGAGGTGAATAGATAGATTAATGTAAAAATACTGATAACGTATTTAATCTTTATAATGACCAAATAGCAGTCAAATCGATAGATGACATGAAATTGTTGGAGACGTATATCAATAAAAAAAGGGGAACTCTTTGTTAAACTACTATTCGTTTCTTTGTTTTATTTGGAGATTTCCTGTAGTTTAACTATAGGTTGTAAAGAATACAATACAATAGAAACTAATTATTTATGGCTTAACGTGTTAATATGCAATTATTATTATCATTGTCTTGGTGCATTCGGAAAGATAGATCATATTTGAAATAAAGGGTAGTTTTCATTATATTATGTAGCAATTCTATCAGTGATTCATTTTAATTCTAAATTGACTTCTTAGATAATAAGATTAGTTTAAAACATAAATACAAAGTCAGTTGCTTTTTGTAATGATATATCTAAAACACGAAAATGCGTTGATGAATGTTTCGTTGCTATAACAGGCTATAACAAGCTTATAATAAGAGGGACACGAATATGAATAGTTCAGTTACTTAACAATTATACAATAGGAAATATACATATCATATTGGTCCATAAATCGTTCTCAAAGTTACCATTCATAAATCGCTTGGGGATATAACAAAATCCTTTCTTATTATTACTCATAACCTCTAAAAGTTAAATTTCTAAATTCTTTTATATTTTGTTATTATCAATGTTTTAAATACATGATTGCAATTACCGTGTTATAGTTAAAATCATTTCTGTTAAATATTCAATCAAATATAAACTATTGACTTTTATTTTAATGATTTCACACTATAAAATACTTCAATTTAAGATTGATTGTTTCCTGAAACAAAAAAAAGAAATGAATATTATTTATTTTTTAATGAGATATGAGATCAGAAAGTTCCGATATCAACTAAGGAACTTGTTACATGTCATTACATTCATGAGTAAACAATATTTATATATATATAAGTAAACATAATTAATTAATTAACTATTGATTTAAGAAATAAACAAAAAAAAAGAAAATAAAAACTGATATTAGAATTATGTGTTAGTAGTATTGATAAGATTAACAAACATAATAAAACAACATCAAATTATAACCAGTAGATGATAACTTTGGAGAATATATATGGATTGAGATATTAGTAACAAGAGTCATTGAATTATAAAATGCTAGAGAACTAATAGATGTGATTCACTAATCAAGAAAGATAATTTATATTAGAAAATGTAAGAAAGAAATGAGTAAAAATATGCATTTAACCTAAATTCTACTCACTGATAACTGATTTCTAGAAATTCCCACGGTTCCACTAAGACTCTGTGATCAATGTAGTTCAACCATAATGGAGGTGAAGCAGGTATCCACAAAGAAAACGGATGATAGTCATGCAACCTCACAATCTGATTATCAGATGAAAACTCGATAGTTTGATTGCTAGATTACCATCAATAAACCTTAAAATCATTAGTTCGGTCTATATTGAGGCCGTGAAAGCTTATTATTTGAGAAGTTTCAAACTTCAGTCAAACAATTGTCCAGTGTTTTTTCGCCTCCAAAAACACCCTAGTTAAAGTCAGTCTGTGATATAAACTTTTACCTAAACGGAAAATCTATTGGTAAACAGAGATGGATAGTGGCTAGCAGTGGAATCCAGGACGCGCGTTTCGTCCTATTTGGGACTCGTCAGCTGTATGTATCTGCATCTCAGAGTTGATGTTCACTCCAAAACTCGAACCCAGTGCCTTTCACTTCAAACACCATCGCGTTATCCACTTCAAACAAACAATACTAAGGGAAAATCTATTGGTTTTGAAAATGAATAAGAAATAAATGAATTAATTATCAAATGAATCCTTTTAGTATGGTATAACATTATATATATATATATATATATATATAAATCAATGCAATATTAACTTATAAAAATATGTATGTGTAGAATGATTCCCAACGGATTAAATATTTAATGTATATGTACAATCAGTGGTAAGGATTTGCTATTACCTATATGTTACTACCTAGACAATGAGTCTAGTAGATAACGAGTTGACTTTTGCAATGATAACCACTATGTTTTAGTCCCAGTGCGGATAGCAACACTGGGATGAACGTACATTCAGTTTACAAGTTACATAAAATGAAATGGGTTTTACTGTTACTCACAGTTCAAATGTATTCAAAGTTTATTAAGTAAATTTGATCTAAAATCTACATTATTTTTCCTGAATGAACGTCTTATTATTAAGTGGAAGATTAATCTTTTATTCGTTTATTTCTGTAACATAGTTTGGTCTCTTAGATTCAAAACATACGATAATAAAGAGTTGAGTAAATCTTTTTGGATTTCCACCACTGGTTAGCATTGAACAATGAATGAATTTTGCTTAAATATATGACATATTATGATGTTGACATGATAATCACCAACAGTGATTTATTGTATATGATCTCATATATAATGAGATAACTTGACCATATTTAGTCGACAAAGATAAACCATAATTTATGCTATTATCAAGCATATGGACCACATGTGAATCGTGATTGATAGGATGGATGAAGTGATGTGGATTATTTGTAGTTACTAAAACATTATCGGGCGAGACTAAACTATATGGACGACCTTTGCACGAATCTTAAATGACCTTGAGAAATATTAGCCAATCAGAAGACAGTTAGTATACAGTGAAAATATATTATAGAAAACTCAAAAATTAAAGGGGATACTGTTCTTTTACATGACTCAAAAACTTATCAAGGTTAGATATTGGTTCAGAAGTTCTAAAATCATAGTGCATCTGGTACAGGAACTCATCCATGTGGCTCCATAGTAGTCGACCTCTGGAACCATGATAAGGTCTCAAAAATTCTTTTAGCCTCGACCACATAGCTTCAATGTTGTTGGTGTGTTGGTATGGTTTAGGGTTTAGGGTTAGAGTTAAGGTTAAGGGTTAAGGATGAGACTATAAATTATGGACGAACTTTGAGCGACGCTAGAGTGACTCTGAGAGTGTTGACATTATAACTTAGACTAAATGAGGGTTATAAACCTGTGTGAAGAATTCAAATTACGATTTACAGTTCATGGTTAAGGTTAGGAATTATACTTAGGGTTTTCATCACGAACTGACATCAGCTATAATGCTGAAACTCTATTTATCCAAATGGATGATTGAATTTCGCGCCGAAATCTTATGATCACTTCTCTTGTAGACGCTGAATTATCACGTCTTCTCTAAAATCCGTTGTAAACCGACCGTACGTAAGCATCAGGTACCAAAATTAGCGCCGTGACCTTGAAAACCCGCGAAAGCTTCTGATTGGCTCGTCCATATAGTTTAGTCTCGCCCATTATCGTAACAATAACCATAATAATAATAGTGATTCGGAATTGTATTAAAATTGGGATAAACACATAAGGATATAAGTAGGTTTGTTGATGGGTAAGGGACTAATTGTTCATAGAATAATGAAATATAATAGCCATGAGCTAAAAATAAGAATGCGACTGTGGAGATCAATAAATGAGTTATGTATTTGGAAGAAACATGGAAAGGCTGATGCCGAATTGCCATGATTGTAGGAAACTCAAAATATGTACCAATAAAAAAAGTGGGCATTACATCCCTTAAAAAACAAATAACGTCAACATTAAGATCCTAAATCAAACAATGCTAACTCTGCTTCCTTTTGTGCATTAGTAGACAAGTTTAACTTGCATCTCATGCATCAAAATATGTGGATAATTGAACATCCTCATAAACGTCCTTGTCTGAACAACAGAACTTGAAAACTTCATCTCCAGAAAAATATCATATAGTTGCTCAATCATAATATAAAAATCAGAATTTCAACTTTTACCCAATTAGCTATATTAATTTATTATTTTAGTTGGATGTAAAAGTGTTTATTCTATGATTTCTTTAATAGATTTCTTACAATGTTCATGACCAGTGGAAGTGGAGTGAATTTACGAACACTTCGAGCTGTACGTGTACTGCGTCCTCTCAAATTAGTATCAGGTGTACCAAGTAAGTCATAAACACTATGTACATATAAGGCAATATTCACTCTTGATTTTATTACTATGATAAAGACTTACTGAACTGAACCAGACTTTATTCTACTGCAAGGAAAGTTTCTGTGTAATGTAAATGACAGTATTTATTTGATGATTCATTATAACTGATTTCGGTTCATTGAAATTAAAAGAGCTTAATGATGTGTAGGACAAAATATTCCTTCGTTGAATCAGAATCATTTAGTAGTATGCTTAGTTAACAAACAGACAAAATTGTAAACTAGTATAAGAACAATTAACAATTCTCTCGAAAGTCAACAAATGTGTAAAGAATATAAATTAAGATAGGTAATAAAATTGTTTCTTAATCACTGAGGTAAATATGACCGGTGATGTCGATATCTGTTCTTTTGAACCGTTACATACTGATAAAAATAAATAAAGTCTGATTTATAATTAATTTAAACTTAGTTTATTTTTCTACAGTCATCTTGATTATCTGAGTTTGTTTTTTGTTTACCTTCTTCATGAAATAATTATGAATGCAACGAACAAAATTCAGTTTAATTATACTCACTGAACAAACAATATAGTACCTAGAAGTTGTGATTAGGTATAGAAAATGAAGAATTTTAGATAATATCAGCATTACTTCAAACAAACATCACTCTAGCAACGTTACTTTTATAAACAGAACTTACTGAGGATAAAACGAAAGCCACTTTAAATAATTAATTTTAGTTAGTTTTTTTACGTAAAGTCAATGTCAACTCATATAAAGTTACATTAGTTTGTACAGTGGATGGGATCTTGTTACTTTCCTTTTGTTAATAGACAAGACTTGGTGATAAAGTATTCAATAAAAGTAATTTTCTAACTCTTTTTATTTTGAGAATATATACATGATGAACATTTTTATGATTGCGATGTAAGCTTCATTAAAGTGAATAAAACTAACTAAAACCATAGTTGACAAATCAGTTTAATTTTTTACTATAGAGTTTTCAGATCGCTTTCACTTTCAACTAATGTGTTACTGATTGTGGTAGTCTTCAAAAAAAAACGTTACTGAGTAAATTCATGAATAATGTAAACGAATGAAGTATACTATCATACAGTACCTTAGAACTGAATGTACAGCTGAATGATAAGTAAATTACATTTAGTCCTTTATGAATAGTTTAATATCTAGTTTAGTTCTTTTCTACAATCAAATTGTTGTATCCCGTGAACAATTGTGAATGGCAACTTTGAGAAATATTTATGCACCAATATGATATGTATATTTCCTATTGTATAATTGTTAAGTAACTGAACTATTCATATTCGTGTCCCTCTTATTATAAGCTTTATTTTGACCTATAGACTATTATTATACGATTTACCATTCCTGAGTTATACCCAGTCTATTAATTACTGTTCCCCCTATTCACAGACACATTTAGCTAAATCTTGTACAAACGTTATTTTCTATTTAATGGTACGATGTAATCAGTTTGATTGGTATATAAACCCAGTATGTTTGAGAATGATGATTCATATTGCAGAGGCTGTTATTAGTGTTCTGGCTGTGCTAGGCAGAAAGTAGGACTGATAAGTACTCAAGACTACTCATACCGCTTTTGTGTATCATAGCTGTGATTGATAATTCATTCCTCTCTGATTGGCGGGGATCATCACGTCATATATTAAACAGGACACGCACGCACTCACACGTTATAACACAAATATGACCGATTAAAACTGCTGTCTTGAATAGTTTGATTGATCTTAAGTTTCCATTATAGCAAAAAATTATGAAACATTTATGAATATTAAACTTGGATTATAAATCTAACAGACTTATACCTATTTGAATTTTGTTTTCCATTCAATTAAATATTTTGGTTTATATAATTATTATCATTTTATTTCTTCCATAGGTCTCCAAGTAGTTTTAACATCGATTATCAAAGCAATGGCACCATTATTACAAATTGGAATATTAGTATTATTTGCTATATTAATATTTGCAATTGTTGGATTAGAATTTTACTCTGGTGTCTTTCATGTAACATGCTTTGAACAAAGTAAATTATTTTTATTAAGATTTTCTATGCATACATTATATTTTCCAGAAATTTAACGAAACATTTACCTATGTAAATATGAACTATATTGAATTTGAAGTGCTCAATGAACAGTTGCATTTAATGATTGATATAATGATTTGAATAATGACAGTTTTATACGAACCGACCTTGAATGGATGATTACTGTATACCCAGAGAACAATAGTTAGTTATTTTATCTTAATATCAGATTCCTCAGAAATTCATGTTCACAACCGTAAACAATAGAATTCACTTAGTATTGTTTGTTTGGATCTTCTCATCGATGTGTTTAGGACTGCAACTGGTCAGTCTCTAATTGGCATATGTGCATACTGTGCGTATTGCCTCGATATACCTTAATTCACAAGCATGGTAAGCAGAGATGGATAGTGGCTAGCAGTGGGATCCAGGACGCGCGTTTCGTCCTATTTGGGACTCGTCAGCTGGATGTACCTGCATCTCAGAGTTGATGTTCACTCTGGGACTCGAACCCAGTACCGTTGGCTTCGAACGCCATCGCGTTATCCACTCGGCCACTGAGTCCTGACAATAGTGTACCAAAGTTCTGTGAGTTAGGTGACAAGCATGACACCGTTCATTTTTTAAGTCAATATAGAATTGCGTACTATACTCGATGGAAACAAATTGACTTAACCATTGACTGAATCTATTTAACTAAGATATGTGGAAAGATTATCATTTGTACTGAGTTATCGAATAAATTTGTTTCACTTAAGTATGGGGGATGTGATAATTTATTACCAAATAAGTTCTTTACTTAGTTTGATTATTTAAAAAGTCGGAACAATGTTAAATCAAGTCAGATATTCAACATAGTAACAAAACTAAGTATGATCAACTATAGATATTACCTGAAAAAAGGAGATGTAACCTTCAATACATAGCTATCTCTTCATTATCCTGAATTCTTAGTGTTCAACACTTTTTATTCTTACTCAGGGTCAAACCTAAAATATTCTGAAAGATAAAGTTATTTTCTAAAATTACCTAACTAACAATTTAGGCAAATTGACTGGTTACTTACTGTATATCCACCAAAAATTCACGAAATCTATTATTTTTTGGTGTGTGACGGTAAAAAAACAAATTGAATTACTTATTGAAGTCAAATTCGGTGTAATATTTTAATATATCGGAAAAAATTATTGTCTCAATTGTAGACAAGTTTTTATATAGTATACTCATTTATATATATATATATATTAACTCAGCGACATCAACAGACCTACAATTTATACAGAATTTTTTCCAGAAAAGAAATTTCCAGAATTAAAAAAGATGGAATTTATATAAATCATGTCAATAAATTGTTTTTTTTTGTTTTCTATTGTTACAATTATAATGTTTGTATAAATAGAGAAATAAGTGTTCATTTGACTGTAAACTAGCCTAGTTACTAAATTTTTTTATATTTAATCATTGTATATATAAATACTTTAATAGTCAATATAGACGAATGTACATTTAAATAAGTTACAAAAAAATTAATATTTCATTACAGCTAAATATTGAAGGTATAACTTGAGTTCATAGTATTGTAGGGAGAAGGAGAATTACAGGAAGAGTAGTATATAATATACGTTGTCTGGACTAGAATCAAATTTTTTTAATATTTTGTCCGCCTCCTACATTGATTTTAATAAATCTATTGACATAAATAATTTGAGGTAAGAATTGTATCAGTGGTCTACCAAATATACAATTAATGGTTATGTGTCGTTTTAATGTACTGGCAGAGAAAGTTTTATCAGTCTAGAATGCGCTTTTTTTATAATTATTATGTAAGAAAATTGACAATACTAAAAAACTATTACTAGCAATTCACTACAAGTGTATTTTAAAATTGGGGATTTTTTCAGTACACTAGTGAAAACAAATACTAGTGTTATGTTCATTGCAAACCGTGTTGTTTAATTGTTTCTTTCCTTATAAATAATTTCCAACTGGAAAGCTACTGAAAAATAGAGAGCATTGGAGAACTATTTTTCTGTAGTTAACATTACTGAATAGTTTATTTCGCGTAGTATTATATCTACAACTGTTTCGCTTTAATCATTTTATGAACACTTCGACTAAATGAGATGTTTCACGTTTCCAATTCCAGTCAGTTCTGTGTCGAATTCCACATACGATATCGTATCCTTATTGGCGTCCATCTTCTAAATGAGTTTCCATTATTTTAGAGAGAAACCGTGCCCATTGATTTTCAGACAATCCGAGTAGAAAAAACCAATGATATCAAATGATTATCATACAGTAATACGAACCTAATAAATTTTGATAAGTTGTTTAACTAGATTCAGTGTTCTAAATTTGTAAAATCGACCAACTCATTCTTTAACCACACAAGAATAACGATAAGAAGTTTTTAACTAAAACAGAATGATTAATTACTCTCTGGTTTTCAGCGCTCCTATAAACAATGAGCACCTATGAGAAAGCTAACTTGATAGTGTACTAGCTGACAAAAATCATAAAATATCGACCCGACTTCTATCCTTTACCCTAATATTTTGATAGCGTAAACAAACATAGAAAATTATATAGATTAAAATTGAGAAGAGTTACCGAGTAGATGAACCAGAAAATATAATAATTTTTTAAACACAAAATTTAAAAACTCTGTAGAATAATTTTCGCTTATTTCTCCATGTATATTCAAGTGTCAGTCACTCTCTGCTCTCGGTCACTTCTCTTCGATTTTCCCAACCTTCTATCGCCAGACATTCCACTTTCTATTGGTGATACAAACTACTTATATCTGTTGACATTAGTAGCACACACAACAATAATAATTGTGACATTTTCCAGCTAGTTTTAAATCAACCTACTAATTATAATAAAATATGAACGAACATGTGTTCAAATTAGATATAGGACAGAGATGTGAAAGTTGATTTTCCACTTGAAGAATATAAAAGGATGAAGAAGTGAACCAAACAGTTGTCAAGAAATATCTAACAAAATATGAAGGAATGTTATAATCATAGGAAACTGTGGGATCGGATATACCGCTTTTGAGAAAAATGTTCAGGCTTGAATTGATGAAATAACTAAGCCTCCATTGTATACGAAATAGTTATTTGTTGATACATGTTTGTTTCATTTTCATTTCCTACTTTATTTAAGTGGACATTTATCTTTCATATCTTATTTTGACACGTGTTCGTTTAATTTTCTATCTTTTTGTAGTCGTCCAATGAATAATCCCTCATAATCTCATATTTCTATACATTATTTCATTCTTATTACCCAATAACTACAGGGTAACTTTGAATTCTAATTAAACTATGGTTCTCTGTTGATTCTTTGCTACAAACACTTCTGCACTTTTTTTATTTCCAACGTAAAATTTGTATACTCATGTGAGTGATAACAATCTTGATGCATATATGCCAGTTAGAGACTGATCAATTGTAGTCCTAAACATCAATGGAAAGATTCAAACAAACAATACGAAATGAAATAAAATATCACCCCATTGTACATGTTAATGGCTTTCAGGACTCAGTAGCTAAGTGGGTAACGTGATGGGGTTTGAAGCGGACTATACTGAGTTCGGATCCTGGAGTGGACATCAACTCTGGGATGCAAATACATCCGGCCGACGAGTCCTAAGTGGGACGAGACACGCGTCCTGGATTACACTGCTAGCCATTATCCATCTTTGCTTATAATCGTTATATATGTTCAACAATTTATAGGAGTACAGTGTTCGTTTTTATTTGTTTTGTAAAAACTGATAAATAGATATAATTCGAAAACTATTGTCAATGCACAAGTGTGTATATTTTAACTTTATTTCTATTTGTTCATTTTCAATTCAACACTATACTGTGTGAGCCATAGTTCAATTAGTAATTGGTGATGGTGTGGTATTTATTTGAATAGAAATTATGTAAAGATTCGCATTAAAGACGACTATTTTTTATAAGATTAATTTCTTTGACAAATATTTTTTACTAATCAACAGTAACTGAATATTATAGGGTATGTTGGATTCATTGTGTTTTGTCTACTTTTACCTGCATGCACAACCATTCGCTGAAATTCTATGCCATCTTGAAATAATAATACTTCCACAGTTATTATGATTACAATTGTTTTTTGGAAATAACATTAATTTTCATAGTTTTATTCACCCCATTACTAATATTTTGTGATTAAGCTCAGTGACCATCTAATGTACTATACTGGAAAATGATTGAAGGTGTAAATGTTTACTGTTCGATGTATTCTCATTGATTTAATGGTTAGACGCTTTCCATGTGGCCTGAGAGTCCTGGGTTCGACTTTAGGTTGGTCGTGGATGTTCACTCCTGACCAGGAAGAGAAAGTTATCTTGATTTCCATGGTACCTTGAAGCTGGTCAATACCTGATGATTAACTTCTTATAAGTTTTGGAAATTACTTCATTCCACATTAATCAACTAATTTACGTGATCCACATACGTCAATAATCTACATTTGTCAAGTTTTTAATGTGTTAATAACATATGTTGAGGCATTACAATTTGAGCTTATTAAAAGAGAACGCTTTTAAATTTTTTTCAAGGTAATCCAACGGAATTGCCAAGTTTCATACCAGATGCACCTGGTTTAGTACCATGTCAACCGGTGGATACCCATACACGACCACCGGGAGCATTTATTTGTCCAGCTGGCTATATATGCAAAGGTTATTGGGAGGGACCAAATTATGGCATTACAAGTTTCGATAATATCGGTTATGCAATGTTAACAGTATTCCAGTGTATTACAATGGAAGGATGGACAGATGTACTATATATGGTAAAGTGACTTTGTCAAGCAATAAATAACACGATTGTTACTTATTTAAGTTTATTTGTATTTTTTGATTGTGATTCATCTGAATGGACTGAAAACATATTTGACTCAATGAATAAACAATTTTTGTTGACGATGGGATTTTAAAAGAGTTGTTAATTAGGGCGATTGGTAACTAATGATGAAACATATCGCGTAGAAAAGAGAAGTATCATAGACGTACAGTACTGTTACCTATATTTTATAATGGTTTAAATAATGGGCAACAATTCTTTCAGGAGACAGTTTGAATCTACAATTGTATGGGTACAAAACTTCTGGTAATAGCGCTGGTCAATTTTAGTCTTCATTCACTATTCTCACTCTGTTCTATAAGTTTACTTTACTTTTGATATTGTTACTATTTTATGGCCTTTGTTCTTCATCGTATAAATTACATCTATTGATGTGTTGACTTAATATGCACAAGATACCGGATAGTTATTTATTTGTACCGGATCATACATTTTTTATAACGAACTAACTTTTTGTGATATACTGTCAAATTAGTTTGTGTAGTTTCAAGTAAGTCGGAAAAACACACACTGTCTTACGTAAGAGAATCTTTTGGCACAATTCAAATAACTTGATAACTGCTGGTTAACAACCACTTGTTCAGTTGATAGGTAGACGCATTAATGATACAGACTGTGTCTCATTCTGTTACAATACTTCAAATAACCAACAGATAGGCTTACAGCGGCAAAGGTATTTGCTTATCCCATTTTTTTCAAGAAATTAAACTTTTTTCTGCAATTTCAACAATTATTGTTATATTTTATTGTTTAATAGACCAATCGAACATATGGATCACGTTTCAACTGGATTTATTTTATACCCTTAATTGTAATTGGAGCATTTCTATTGATCAATTTAGTACTTGGTGTTTTAAGTGGGTAAGTTGAATCATATCTCACTAGTGTGAGCATCTTCCACACTCTTATATTCACTGAACTGAATGAAGGAAGGTTATTAGGAGAACAGGGAATCGACTGTGATATTATAACTTATGAAGTTTACCGAACACTGGCCCAGGTGACTAGTTGGTCTAAAAATATTCTTCACCTGAAAAAATAGTCATTTGTTTAATGATCACATGCAAATGGCTGAAACGAAATTACAATTGTATGATATCCAATATAAATAAACATTATTTTTATAAGTTTTATGCTGCGTCACATAAATGATGGAACTTGGCGGAAAAATGTATTAGCGTTTCGAAGCGAAATGTATGGAGTTCCAGTTTTATTATAAACACGGACACAGTGACATTGTGATGGCTTTGCTTCTCTAGTCAATCACCTGAATAACCGTTATAATATAAACGGCAAGAGTGTTTCAAATCAAAAGGAAAAACAAAACAGCAACTACAGTTTATAAGAGGATCGCAAAGCAGATCACAAAAGCCATAAACACATCACACAAATTTGAATTAGAGAGAAGAATAAGTATATGCGAGCGATTGCGTAGACAAATTTATGGTCAAATTTTATTAGGGCTGAGCAAGGTAAAACAAAACCTTATAATAGGATTTGATTGCATACATATATGGGGAGGAGGATGAATCATGGAATGATATTTAAGCAATTAACACTTTAGCTAGAGTCTGTCATGTGCTCTATTGATCATAACGGTGAGAAGCAAAATGCAAATTGTTAGTATTCGAATAATAAATAATAAAAGGGCTTAATCAAAATTAGCGAGAATCGTAATTGGTTGTAGGATAGTTGCTATAACAACAATATCTGGTAGACGAGCCCAAATTGAATGAAAAGCTTTTGTTAGACTCTACTGCTAGCTAAAACCATAGAATACAACACTGAACGTTAAAACCTAACAATATTTATTAGTAGCCTATAAATTAGCAAGGTGGTCACTGTAGTAGATTGATGTAAACTAGTGTAGTACAGAATACAAAAGAGTCGCTCCTGAAGCGACTTTTGAAATAATCCTGACAATTTCCTTGTTTACCGCCAGTCAAAAGATAGACAGTGAAAGTTATTAGTTTTTAGTGGAAAAAATAATAGTACATAAGTTCAAATAAAATGTATATATTATTTTCACATAACCTACGGCTTTTTGACATAAATTAAAAGTTTCTGATGTTCGGAATGAAAGGAACTCATCAATACGTCTGAAAAACCCACCGCTTACCTATTCTCCCTCAACACGTCCTTTTTTCTTCCATTTTCATTTTCTGATGACTCTCATAAATTTCTTAGATACTACTTATCCAACGTGTAGGTACTGATATGTTTATCAAGATTTCTGAGCTTCAATGACTCTTTTATCGAACTCGTACCCATATGTTACGTTCTTTTCAAAAGTAGCTGAGTCTGAACTGGTTACTAGTTTATTGTATTACCCAATTCATCACTAAAAGCATCGATTGTCTGAAAATGACTTTCAAACAAATAAAAAGAAGTAAGCTTTTAAAGACTTTTATACCAACGTAGCTAGAACTAAAATATTCGATTATCATTTTTACCATGAAATCCTACGGACCTTATTTCCATGCCATAATTGAACAAAATGGCTTTTCGAAGCAATCTTTTCTCCTATAATTATGTTATTACTAAATTTTCGCCAAAATCAGAGAGGCATACGATCGACAGTCAACACCCTTTTTAAACTATTAGATGTGTCTTTGAAGCCATATTTTGAAACATGATTGGTTCGTCCTTATACTTTAGTATTAACTTATTGCGTATCCAGTATGAGAGTGAAATAAAACTGATATTTTCAAACCACTGAATCTGAAATGTAATAATGTACACCTCAAACTTTATTCGGTTTTTGATATAGAATGACCATCACTAAATTTATCGTTAATACGTAACCATTTAATTTGTGACATGATCCAATTTGAAAACGTTACTAACCTATGATATTATACTGAAGTCATGATGTACTGTAATTCAAACGAATTATGAAAAGTCACTCATTAGGTTTTGATTTAGTATTCTTGTTTACACTGAGTTAAACCAGGCCAAACCAAAACTTTCGAGTTAACTGGGTTCTTTGAAAAAAAGCTTGAAAATTGTTCTGTAACATGAAAAAGAGCGTAGATATTAAATACTTAGGATTTAATCATATAATTTAAACTAAATGTTCATTTCATTCAAACAGAAGTATACTTTTAGAATACATAAGTCGATAATTTGAAAGAATCTATACATAATTGATTTATGCTCGAAAACTTATTTATTAATCTAACATTTATATCACATCATGTTATTGAATCAAACAAAAAAGAAGCAAAAGAAGGGACGCATGATATTAATTAACTTGTATAGGAGGTGTAAAGAAGTACTGTATGAAGAACTCAGTTGGGAAAGACCAATTTAATGTTCAGTGAATAATCACACAGTGACTTAATAAAATGTGAAGATCACATCAAATACATCATTTGTACATCTTCTTTGAATTGTCTTTTACAAGCTTCATTGTTCGTTCATTCATCTTCTCAACCATCTGCTCTCAGACATTTCATTTCCAACCGCTGTTGCATACTAGTTATATCTGCAAACATAAGCAGCATACACCAAAGAGATAATAAACTATGAGAATAACAAATATCTAGTTTAACAAATGATTTTGTAAGAATATGGATAGAAAGTTCCAATAACACAATTAAAATAACTACACTCCTTAAGAAACTAGACAATGATGTATAGTACAACGTCACACTTCTCATCTATCTAAATAAATATTTGAAAACTAATTTTCTCAATAACCTAATAAAATTTGCACATATATATTTGTATATCACTTCATACATTACATAATCATTCACCAGACATTTATTTTGATTTCTGATTACATTATTATTCCCCTCTCAACTTATTTTACCTATTAGTTATTCTGATGATCAATCTCATAATTCCATCCATAGTATAGACTTATTCAAGTTGATATTGTTAGTCATCTTAACATGAACAATTATTTTTTTTAATTTTATAATCTTAAATCCACTGGTTGTAATTTTAAATGATGTATTTGTTTTAAACATAGTCAATTTTTTGGTTTATTAGTTTGGATATGTAACCGTGGGAGATACCTAATTAGCAAGAATTGGTTTCATTCATTCATTTACATAAAGAATGTAAATGAATATAAAACAGACATAACAACAGATTTACAGGAATTTCAGCAATGGATATACACCTTTTACGCACAGAGTTAGGGCTTAAGTTGCTTAATTATTTGTTTATACAGAATACACGGTACTAATGTGTACTAAATTCAAGTCGCTTGTAAAAGTTGATATTGTTATAATGGTCACCTCAACAACCTAGTAGAGGTTTTTTGAGTTTCTTGCATGTTTGACATACAATTCAGCATCAGACATAACTGAACGTAGGAAAGTATGGGAAAACAATTTCAACTTCGAGAACCATTTAAACAGTTGATGAGAATGTAACAAAATAAAGTAAATTCAAGTTGTTCTGTTTAATAATTGTAATTTTTAATCACTTCAAGATAATTGCTGTATACCAAATATAAAATCTAAGCTATGGAATACGATTAAAATACCATGACATTAATCAGTTAAGTGCTTCAGAGTTGGCAGTCAAATTACTTTCTACATCAACATATGAAGATGATAAATGATAAACAGCAAATCGCCAACCATATATATATAATATATCAACTGGTTTATATTTTGTTATGATTAACCATCATATGCACAAATACTGGACATTACCTTATTTGATATAATTCATTTCGTCAACCGATAATTGATTACTTTCGATTGATTATTGATAGATGGGTAACCAATAAAATGATGTCAAATTAATTACTACTGATAAGGAAATATATTTCTATGTTTACCTTTTTTTCCATACTGAAGTAAAAGTCTAAAGTTTATGTTTTAATAAGTAAAAATAAAGCAGAAATTCACTAAAAATAAATATTTAATTCATAAACTTGGTTGTGAGATGGTGGAGAAGATTTGTAGCTCAGGTGGGTGACTTTGATGTAGGTTTGTTCTCTGAGCTGAATGGTTTGGTCGTGTAGCTTTCCAACACTTCACTTCTACCCGAAGTTTGTGCTGATGATGTCGTTCAGAAGGACGATGAAAGCTCCACGACCAAACCATCCAGCTCAGAGAACAAACCTACATCATAAGCTTGGTTATATAATCGAAAACCGAAAAGTTAGTAACCGTTTACATCTGAACTCAATATGTTAGCCATAAATAACTAGAGAGCTATTTTGTTTCAATCATGAACTCTTCAACTGTATATATTCACATTTCAACATGATATTGGATCCAGGATCATATAATTGTCAAAGCTTTCAAAGTACTTTTAGATTACTGAAATAAAATTATATACCTAATACTTCTAAATGTAGTCAATTCAAAATATTGTCTTACTATCAGTGAAATCTTAAAGCGACTATCCTGATTTTGTATGATGCGATGTTACTTTAATGTCATTACTGAAGAAACAAAAGAAGTAGCTGAATACGGATTTATTCGATAGATCACGATTTGTATAAAAATTTCCATTTTTTATCACAAGTACTAAATTATTATAAACACATTCAAGTTTGTGTACTTTATTTTAATTCATATTCTATGTGTATGAGGTTTGATAATTAAATGAAATAGACGTAGGGGAGTTTAAACATGCAATTTTTTGAAATAAAAAAGAGTTGTTTAATCATCAAGCCATTTCTGTCACAGCACCAAAGATATTATTGATTATTTTTATGTGAGTAGTTGACCGTTCGATATTTTACGGATAAGCAGTTTCGTATCTGAAGTAGAAACTTGAACATTCTAACTCCCTGATTGTGAAACAAAAATAAAAAAGTTATTGCTTTATCTATTTTTTACCTACTTTCCTAGCGAATTCGCTAAAGAACGTGAACGTGTGGAAAAAAGGCGTGCTTTTTTGAAATTACGCAGGCAACAACAATCTGATCGTGAATTAAACGGTTATCTAGATTGGATACAACGAGCCGGTTAGTTACATTTTATTTTGTATATCTATATGTATAAAGTTACTAGTATAATAGCTTTGAGAATATCGTTAAATATGGTGTGTTACATTACAAATCAAACTTAATTAAACAACCAGTAAAGACCTGGAAGCACTGGTGTGGGACTTCTTAACAATCCACATAGATCGCCCTACAGCAGATTAAACCGAGGATAATCAGTTATCATGATTAACAATTAACCCCTAGACCACTTGATTGATATGTACTGGCTTATCCTACTGAATTCAATCAACTATTTGACTGTTATTCATTTGTCATTGGTCAGTTGCTGCTTTGCTGTTATATGATTGAACTCCATTGGTCACAGTTCATCTCTAATGATTATTAAAGTTTCAAAAATTTCCAAAGATTTAAATAGTATATGACATCGATTTACCTATCTAAAATATATCATTCGTTCTGTGATAGAGTTTTGGATGTGCACTGCTGAATAATCCCATAGTAGAACAAAACACTCATCCAGTGCTTCCTGGTTTATTTACGTTTATCTATGATATAAACTAAAAACTTACTTGGAACTGGAAACTCGGACCATTGATTTCAAATAATAAAGAGTCATACAGAATAACTTGAACAGAAATGACTCACTATCATTCGGAATGGTTAATGAGCACTGCTGGATATTTCGTCATTAGGACAACGCAGCCATTTTATGATTACTTGGTTTTATTCTAAGAAAAAACTTATTGAATGAATCTATACAAACTATCCCACTAGATAAAACGTCACATAATCTATTGACAGAGAAAACCTTACATTTATTAGTCTCAGTCAAATGGTCACTGTGAGCTCTTTCTAAGAAAAAAATGCTACATCGAGAATCTAGAAAGCACTATTTTTTTCTATATCTTAGTACTTATTCATTTAATTAGCTCCCATCTAAAATGTGTTATTGTTTGTATAAAAAGAACGAAAAAACAGAGTGAGTGAATGAGTGAGAAAGTAGTAGAGATAGTTATCCAAAATTTAGGATATAAATACCATCCGTTGTTTGTTCAAATCAACAATAAACTGATTGTTTTTTGTTTATTTATTTTTATCTCACATTATACCCATCATAATTCACAGGTTTCTGTTTATTATGTTTATAGCATTCTATCATTAGGTATAAATTAATTAACATTCAGTATCATATATATATATATAATGTAGGCTTGTAATATTAATTGTTTTTTTATTGAACAGAAGTAATAAAATTGAACAATAGTAGTATATACGTTTCATATGAAAAATTTATATCATCCAAGTTCATACATTATATGACAATTTCTGTTCCTATCTATTGAAATTTATACGTTTTGTTGTAAAGGACTTTGTTTATTTTGAAAGATGGTTATCAACAAAAGATTACATCATATATAGTTGAAATCATAAGTCAATTGAAGTTAAACCACCATGCAAAACCTGGAAGCACTGGATCGCGGTTTCGTCCTATTATGGGACTCTTCATAAGTGCTCATCCACGATCCCGCCTCGCGAGATTCCAACCCAGAACCTATCAGTCTCGCGCGCGAGCGCTTAACCGATAGACCACTAAGCTGGCCAGCATCCAACGGCGTTAATGTCTAACTTTAACCAATCCACGAAATTGAGCCACCATTCACCAATGTCTTCAGTGAGTTGATATCTCCCAACAGACCTGGTTGAACTCCACTGGTTCCTGCTTCTCACTAGAACTCCAGGAAATACCTCTTGGAGCCAGTCACTAGTGAACATATGATAATTATCAGAAGGTGGTTTTGTGGAGATTTTAGTATTTTTATATAGTTGAAATCATTAGTCAATTGAAGCCGGACCACGATCATTTGTTGTAGTTTGTAATTCTACAATAATGAACAACAATAACAACAATCAGCAAATGTCACAAAATGTTGGAAAGCATTAATGAAAAGACAATGGATTAATGTTTACGATTTGAGTTGGTCTGTGACAGTAATGTAATTTTTCTATGCTTAAACTGGTGTCCTACTGTCTAAATGAAACTTTGTTCAAGTTTAAAAGTTACAGTTTTAACGAAACTTTTAGGATATTTTTGTTTCCAAAGTAATCACTAGTGATAGAGGGTCAAAAATTGATACTTAATTGTTATTGATTCTATCAATCAAGAAATTGTAAATTAAAATAAGACAATTGTCCTTCGCCGTCTAATTTTTAATTTTTTTTCTATATCTGTCAACTTTAAAGTGACTATTAACTGTATTTCTGTGTGAATATCATCTTTGTCTACGGCTTTAAATAACAGATACATCTATTCTGTAGTTATTTTGTGATGGGATGTTGAGTGGTTTCAGTCAGTACTTAGTGTCCAGGTTGTTGTACGTCACACCATAAATGAACCGATTTCTCATTGACATCATGAACTGATCTATGTTGGACGATTATTTAGAACATGGAAGCTCTGAACAGGAGTTTCGTTCTAGTACAGAATTCCTCAGTAGTACACACCTATGATTCCGTACGTGAGATTAGAACCAAGAACCTTCGGCTTCGTGCACAAACACCTAACCTCCAGACAATTAACTTTATTGCCACATGTATCTGATATAAATTATATAAAATCTTTATTGAAGACTACTGACAAAATAAAACACTGACTTCATAAGCTGTTTTTCTATAACTATGATTTTTATGATAGTGTTGTTAATGTTGTGCATTATTAAATGTATGACTTATTTGTTCATACCAAAGACACTTCCATCATTTTTACCACCACTGAGAAAAGAAAAATAATCGATTAAAATATTAGCTTCAGGATTGAACATATTTTATTGTTGATATTCGTGACTTAACTGATCAGTCTTTGTTAGTATATAGACTAATTGAAAACAAGACATAATGTAATGGTTATTTATATTTTATTTGCTTTTTGATAATGACTATCAGTAAGATGGAAAAATGAATGCTTCAGCCCATTTAGAACGATTAAAACAGAAATTTCTCGAATGTCATTGTCTGCATTCAAAACCTTAAGTTCAATTGTAAGCAAAGATGGATAGTGGCTAGCAGTGGAATCCAGGACGCGCGTTTCCCCCTATTTGAGACTCACCAGCTGGATGTACCTGCATCTCAGAGTTGATGTTCACTCTGGGACTGGAACTCAGTACCGTTGGCTTCGAACGCCATCGCGTTATCCACTCAGCCACTGAGTCCTCATAGCCACTTGCTTATACAATGGGGTTCAAACAAACAGTACTAAGTGAACTTAAAGTCAAAGTTTACATTAAATTTATTTAATGGACACCTGGGTCAAGATAAGAACAATGTTTTTTAAAGGTACAACACGAGTGTAGAAAAGAAATGTTTTGTCATTTTTAAACTAACTGAACACTCAAACTCTGTAAAGTTTAGTATAAATTCTCGTTAAACACTCCTAGAAATAGTGTATACTTTTAAATTTCGTAGACAGCGTCTCAACTTTCTTTGTTGATCCAAGTTACAATCAAAAAGGTAATTATCCAACTTGGACCAGTTTGCGATATAATGTGATAATTATTCAATCCCATTAATTGTTCAAAGTTCATTCCAAAGAATTTGAGTTTCATTCCCCAATGGGTTTGTTGGTAAATCTGTATATGTACATCAATCAAATACATTAAAGATTTTAGGATTGTTGACTTTGTTTTTTTTTCTAAAACAGTACTAAAAGACTAAAATTTAAATGTAAAAATTGATAGTCCTTGCTTATCACTGAAAGAAAGTAGCAGGTGCAAAAAAAATATTGTCATGGTGACAGAAATAGGATAAACAAAAGGAATTTATAGGTTTGTTCCATAATAGTTATCTTCGTTGTTTGATTATTGATTTCGTTTTCTCGGCAAATTACTTTTTACTCAGCTAAATTATATGTTTTAGTATATATTAGTAAGTTTAAGCCTAATATTTAACTGAAATTATTCACAGTTGAGAGGTGATTTATCAGTTGTTCGCATACAAGATTGAAAAGACTTTGTCAAAACTTGCGTCAAGTGAAAATAAGACTCGATTTTTATATTAACTCATTCGATGACTAGATAATTTAATATTGGAATCTAAAAAGCATGTTTCATTCTATTGTAAAATATGACATATCTATGTACTCGCACCTCTGTGTTAATGATCTCAATATGATTCAAACTTTGTAGATAACATCTTAAATATCTAAATGTTATCCATTGAACTATTTTAACATAGAAGTTATAGTGGGTTACGTAAGTAAAAAAAAAACAAATTAAAGGTAAAAGCGTAAGACATTAGAAAATAATTTCATAGTAGATTAAATGCTTTACGAAAAGAAATGAGATAATTATAGGCTCTAATAGTGTGTAATTTATATGAATGATAAATAACTGAGTTAAATCCGTAGTTACTACTAGTTTACTTCTAATAAATAGTTTTTTTCTAAGTTTTATTTCACTTAAAATATACTTCAGTTGTAGGCGTTATACCTTTATAAAAATGTAACTAAACAGATTTAATCCAAATTAAACACTTTCATAAAAAGAATATAATCCATACAACTGATCTGAAGAGAAATGAATTAAAAAATCCTGAATTTCAATAATGATATAGTTTTGATTTCAAAAAAGAACCCAGAATGGTATCATTTCATGTTGATTACCTTATATGCTTGTAATAGATCATTAAATTGTGTTAATAGTATCTACTAGGGCACTTATACGTTGGTTGAGAGTTAAATGGCTTCATTAAAATTTATTAATTATTTTTCCGACTGAAAACAAGAAAGATTAGTTTATTCAATAGTTTTCTTGTCGAGATATGAAATCTCAAAATATTTACCTTTTTCCGCAATGATAATCAATAAGATGTATGTAACAGAAATAATAATTTACTGCACACAGTAACAAAGTCGTACAAAAAATGTCATTCTTACAAAGAGGCTGAAAATATGAGTGTTGGAATTTTGAATATCCATCATAAATTTCATAGAGATTATATTACGAACACTGGTTTGTATAATATGATAAAATCAAATGATGTTCTTGAAATCAACTGTAATCAGAATAAGAGATCATTATCTGGTCTTAACCGTCCAGTTTTCCAGAGAAATTATTTTGCCCACCCATTCCTAATTATTGACGTTTTACTCCCGACCAATTTATTTCGTTTCGACATACATTCTCACTGATCATGTTTCACCTTAATTCTACCATTTAATCTTATTAAATTATACAAACCAGTGTTCTTCATCTAATCTCTATGAAATTCATGATGAATATTCAAAATCTCAACAGGCATATTTCCAGCCTTTTTATAAAAACGACATTTTTTACAAAATTTTGTCAGTGTGCAGATTATTATTATTTTTCTAACATTCATATCATTAAATTCACTTGATAATGTTTGTTTGAATCATCCCATTGATGTTCAGGACTGCAACTAGTAAGTCTCTTATTGGTATATGTACATACTATGCGTATTGCCTCGATATAGCCTTAATTCACTGTATGAACACATGCCAACAAGAGACTGACCAAGTGCAGTCCTAAACATCAACGAGCAGGGTTTAAACAAACACTACCAGGTGAATTCAAACTTAACTCCATTACACAAGCAAATGGCTATCAGGACTCAGTAGCTGAGTGGATAACGTGATGGCGTTCGAAGCCAACGGTACTGGGTTCGAGTCCCAGAGTGAATATCAACTCTGAGATGTAGGTACATCCATCTGACGAGTTCCAAATAGGATGAAACGGGCGTTGTGGATTCCACTGCTAGCCACTATCCATCTTTACTTATAATTCATATTATTAATAATATTGTAGAGAAAGTACATGTTTTGGGACTGCATGTTTTGAAGAATGAAGTCTTCAAAAAGAGCACTCTTCAATGAATCAACCCTTACTATTTTGTTTTTATTTCGTTTTCAGTAATCAAACACTTTTAATTTCATGTACAATCTCTTAAGATTCTTTTGGGATTTTACGAAAACATTAAACATTTTGTTTGTTGAATTGTAGTATATATTTTATATTTTTGGCCAAAATCGATAAAACAGTAACAATGAACAAGTTATAAGTAATAATGTTCTATTTAAAACCTCAATTTTTATTCACCTTTTTTTACCTCTAATTTAGAGGAAGTTATTTTAGCTGAAGAACAAACTTCATTTGCACAACGATTAAACATTATCAAAGGTAGGTTCTGTCCATTCATGTATTTCATTTAATTGTTCAATTTCTATTTGTACAATGTAACAAATAAACTTAAAAGTTAACCTATTTGAAAGGAAGCAAGACAGGAATTATGAGATTTTCATCAAGAAATTATAATGGGTATTAAAGATTCCATTTAGATAATTTTCATCAGAAAAGGAAATAAAATATACGGTCATATTTATAGGCTTTTTAATTCCACAAAAATACTCTTCAACGACCTAACACGGAGCCAAACTAAGCCTGATGTTCATATTCACTGTGTTTGATAACATTTTACATTTGGAAATGTCGGGTCTATTTGTAGTGGCTGTGCTTCGCTAATCGATCACCTCAATAACCCTAATAATATAAACCTCAACAATGTTTGAAATCAGAAGGCAAAGAGAAGAGGCAACTACAGTTTACTAGAGGATCACAAAGCAGATCACAAAGCTATAAACACATCAAACAAATTTGAAGTAGAGAGACGAATAAGTATATGCGAGCAATTACATAGACAAATTTATAGTCAAATTTTATAAGGGCTGAGCAAGGTAAAGCGAAACCTAATAATAGGATTTGAGTACATACATATATGGGGAGGAGAGTGAAGCATCGAGTGATATTTGAGCGATCAAAACTTTAGCTCGAGTCTGTCATGTGCTATATTGATGATAACGGTGCAAAGCAATATGCGAATCGTTACTATTCGAATAACATTGTCTGTTAAGTAAGTTAATAAAAATGGTTTGACCAAAATTAACCATAATCAAAATCGGTTGTATGATAGTTGTTGTGTGCTCTTTTCGTGAAGGCCATCTTCTTAATACTAACTGATAAGTCACAATAAATATCATACTGTTTGTCTTTTAGTTAATAATCTAACCACTAAACTACGTTTTATTACGATAGTTGCTCTTTAATCTATGCATATAGCTGAAAGATATCTTCCATGTCTTCATTCTCACACTAATTAAAAGGCTATAAGTATTTGAGTCGACTATCAGAAGGATTTGTTTAGTACATAAACATTAAAAACTTAAATTGCTAACCAATGCATTAGTTCAAATGAAAACTTACTGAGTGAATCTAGAAGATTTACAGTCGAAACATATTACTGTTGCGTTCATAATGCATGCGCATAAAAATAAAACCGATAATTTGCCGTTCATTATTTGACTTGACAGCTAGAAAAAGAGCAGAAAAGGTACGAAGAAGATCAAACGATGCTGAGAAACGTGCCATAGCTGCTGAATTGGAAAATTGTGAGGCTGGTAAGTTTTATTATATGTTTATAATTAGATATGCTTCACATAATCCACTGATAACCACTTTATACTGCTGATAATGACTTAAAAGATAAAATCTAACTAATCAAATAAAAGAATCTTCATAATGAAGCTGAATGTGATCTGTCTGATATAAGGTTTATTTAGAATTCAGAATAGTGATAGAAATATTCGAACGTAGAATCTTACATGTACTTGAATGTTCTGTTAAGTAGATGTGACTACTGGAGTTTATATAAACCATGAATAGGACAGGCATAGTTGAAAGTAATAAAAGGTGACCATACATTATTATAAAGTGATTGAGATTGAGAAGAAACACTGGCGCCATTTTTTCCCGTAAAATTTTAGTGTACCTTGAAAAAATTAAGGTATGTATAATATCGAAATGAGTGTTAAAATGCAGACATGCAATTACTACAAACAGTTATACAGTTTTATGATGAAAATAAAATAAACTGGTTACAATAAAGATTAGGTTTTAGAATAATTTATAAGTAATAAATAAATACTTGGATATTTTTTTCAAAGTAGATGGAAATTTTATAGATAACAATGATGCCACTAATTTTCCATTACGTCACTAACCTAAATGAGGTTTCATTTTTACTTCTAAATTAAAGATCAGTGTTAGTATTTCGTCCTACTTATGCTGAAGCAAGATGTAGTTTATTGAGACTGGGTAAACATAGTACTTACTAAAATCGTTTATTCTTACATGACGGTGAAAATGAACTTTTGTGGCTTAGTAATTTTGTATAATCCACGTCTTCAAATAATAAACGGGTTTCTTTGTCAAACGAATTGCTGAACAGCACCACCAAGTTTCCATCTAATGATCAATATTTCTAACTTTATTCACGTCAATGCATTGCACAACTAATGCTATTACTTATATTCGTCTCATTGCCAACACTGTTGAGCTCGAATGATCACTATTTCTCCAAAGAACTCAGGGAATTGATCACCAGTAGTTTCACGATAACTCATTAAAGGATGGTATGGATATCGTTGAATTTGAATTTTGACATGAAGGATCAAATTAGGACTTCAAATTTTCCGCAATAAAGATTTTCCCTATCCTAAATGGACATTAAAAAGTTCAAATGTCTATTCTTCTGTACACTGAAGTGACCCGTTTTTATTCATTCTTTGCAAGAAAAAAAATTAAACTTGTCTTTATGCAACAGCATGTAACTTAGTGCTTTAAATCACCAACTAGATATAAAATGTTTTCCCAAACATTTGTATATTTTTGACTTAAACATTAACGACTCTTGAAGATCTCTTTCATTTGTTTTATTTTTTCCTTTTTTTCTCATTTCATTTTAAACAAAGAATTAAAAGCTAAACGAAACTTTAAAATACCCGGAAGTGAAGCTTTATTTCAATATCATAAACGATTTCGGTAGGTTCTCTTGTTTATATTAGTTCCTTTATTATTTCAAAAGTATAATAAATCTTGAGGAAAATAATGAATGTTAATATATGCTTTAGTTTTGATCATTAGTATCGCATTTCACGAGAAGTAAAAACATTGTCACTTTATATAAATGAGCTTTTCCTTAAACGAAATACATACCATGATTATTTTGTATGGGTTTAAAGGTCAAATTATGAAAACCTTATTGCCTAAAGGATAATGATGAAGTAATTAATAAATAGCTTAAAAATGAACAACGAAACTATTTTTAGAAACTAATCAGAAAGTATTATAAGCGAAGATGGATATTGGCTTGCAATGGAATCTAGGAGGCGCGTTTTCTCCTATTTGGGACTCGTCAGCTAGTTGTACCAGCATCTCAGACTTGATGTTCACTCGGGGACTCAAACTCAATACTTTTCACTTCAAACGCCATCACGTTATCCACTCAGCTACTGAGTTCTGATAGCCACTTGAGTGTACAATGGGGTGTAGTTTAATTTCCCTTAGTATTGTTTGTTTGAATCCTCCTCGTTGATGTTCAAGACTGCAATTGGTCAGTCTCTTATTGACATACATGTGCATACTTAGCGTATTGCCTCGATATTGCATTAATTCATAAGTATTATAAGCAAAGATGGATAGTGGCTAGCAGTGGAATCCAGGACGCTCATTTCGTCCTAATCAGAAAGCATTGTCTACATACATCTTCAAACGTATTATTTATTGTGTAAGTTTCTAATAGATCCTCAATGAATCTTTATTTGTAACATTTATTTCAATTTAATCATTGGATACTCAAAACCACTACCTTGATATTAAATATATCATTTGCAAGAAAAATCAAATTTCACCAAGTTTATTTATGTTAACTAACTCAGACATAAGTGAATTGTTCTACTTTTTTGAAAATATTATTGACCATGGAAAACTCTTTTATCATTTCTCTTGTTACTGATATAAACACTTGTTTTATTTATACAAAAAATATATAATCTTACTAATTAATTATTCCATTACTGTGTATTTATTGAAAAGAAAACTGTAATATTCCTGAATCCTGCAAAACTGACTACATATTAGACTATTCATAAGAAATAAAATACTGTTTGATCATTGAAAAGTGATGAATTTTAAACGTTAATATCATCGTTTATATTGAGCTCTACCAAAATAATAGTTACCAAAGAACACTAATTGTACTTATGTGATTTCCAATGTATAACAATTTTCACCATCCATTGAGGATATTTAAAAGAAATGCCTTAAAACAATCAAACAATGAGTATTTGTTTTGTCATCATTTTTGAATTTGAAATTCTTCGAATCATTACTGCACGGGACCTTAAGTGTACATCTCTGAAGTGACTACTGCCGAAATGAAATCTCTTCCCAATGTCCACTAACTTTTGATAGTCATATACTGGTATCGTTTCATGATGGAACATTTGAATCGACCTATGATATCGTGAGTGTCTTCCTTTCCAATTTATGTAAAGAAAGCAAAGCTTTATTGCTTTTTGTTATATCTGAAGCGTACGAATTCACTAGTAGCGAATGGAACAAAGACTTGTGACCAGGGACCGATAAGCTAGCTATTCTGACGCGACCCAGACCCAGCTAACTAGAGTAAGAAGTCCAAGTTGGAAGCAGGGAAGTTATATTCCGTGGCAGCCAGAAGCACAGCAATCAAATATGGGAAAAAGTCAAGCGTATATATACAGCAGCAAATAGTCCTTGGGCATTATTAATAAATAGCACACACAAAGAAACAACGGACCAATAGCGTTTAAGATAGTTACAAGTGGGAAATATGACGTGAAGGTAAAAAGAGCGCGTTTGGCGCGAAAACAGCTAAATTCAAATTTCCAAAATAAAATTACAAAATTAAGACACTTATCAAGTAAGTTCTGGGGATTTGACATCCCCAACACTTTTCTGTTATATTAGACGTTAATGATAATGCATTTATCAAACAACCACATACTTTAAACATCCCGCGAGGTGGGATCGTGAATGCTCACTGCTGAGGAGTCCCACAATGGAACGAAACGACCTTCCAGTGCTTCCAGGTTTTCCATGGTGGTCTAGCTTCAATTGACTCATGATCTCAACTATATAAAATTACTTAAATCTCCACGAAACCCCCTTCTGATAATCTAGAGTTAAATGTAAATTGCTCTTATAGGATGAATAGATAGTTTAACATGATGTGTTTATTTTTTAGGATTACTTTCTTTTTTACTGTTTTTCATTTAATATAACAACAAATATTGTAGATTTGCAGTTCGTCGTCTTATCAAATCACAAAAATTTTACATTATTGTGATTACACTCGTATTGTTAAATGCATTATGCGTTTCTGTAGAATTCTATGGTCAACCAGGATGGCTTACAGATTTCTTATGTAAGTTCATGTAGTTGTTTTATGAATTTACTTATTTTTCTATTTATAAAATTTATTGTTTACATATTCCACTTTCATAAAATAATGTAAACACAGCAAATCACTTCAGAAGATATGTAATCAAAGTTATTGTTATATCGTTACATTATAGCTAAACAAAAGCCATTTTATTTACACTAGCTAATAGCATTGAGTTATATGTTATAAAATGTGTAGCTCGAATAGATTTGTTTCATTGTAAGCACATTCATCTACCGCGGTACTTACTAGACAGATAAAATGATTATATAAAGCCTATTTTTAACAATTTGTATTCAAATTTAGCTTAAAAGTTCTACATTAGAAAAGTTATTTGTAGAAGTTTATTAGAACTTGACGAAGCTGCATAACTGTTTGACATCAGACAAGTAACTTCTGAAAATCAGATAGCATTCCATAACCTTTCTTCCTGATTTCGGCCTTACTAGTAGTACAAAACCAAAGTTTTAAAATGACCGAATTCCTAACTTTGAGATACTTTATTGGCATTGTAACATCCAGCCAATGATTTGTATTTTCATCATTACTCAGCTCGTGGCCACTATTTAATGCTTTCGACGGTTAGCCCCCTGATCTCTTACACAGTTGACTCAAAGATCACTTCTTACCAAAATTTCGTAAAGCTCATCTCTTAAATAATCAACAACGAGCTCATGATCAATATTTAGATAGGTGGTTTGTGAATATTTTGTTTGTTAAGCGATACGTCACATTGTAGACTGATTTCATCGGCTAATTCAGTGACCCGGGAAATAGAATACTAATAAAGAATAATTTATCAAAAGTATAATCACAAGTTATCCATAGGTTATAGTGAGAACGGTACTTAAGAGCCACATTATATGATGAAAAGTTTATCTAGTGCCTCTTGATTATCTATGATTTATTAGCTGACACAACAGTCCTTGGTGAGAATTGTCATTAAATTGAAACGTAGATTTTATCAATAATATTTTTTTCATTTGAGAATTTTTTTTCATGAAAACCAAACTGTTTTTGTTTCAGATTTTTCAGAATTCATTTTTCTTGGTCTTTTTCTATTTGAAATGATTATAAAAATCTATGGATTGGGTTGTTTGATTTATTTTCACTCAACATTCAATATTTTTGACTTTGCTGTAAGTTGAAAAAGCAAATAAGATAAGTTGTTGTTATTGTTTTAATAGCAAAGTAAGTTATAACATTCCTTTTATTCATTATAAAATACAATGAAACGATTGTAAGTATTGAATGGATTTCAATCCTCTGACTAGAAGCCGTTGATGTGATTTTGAATAGTTTTCAAGTCACCTATTCATAAAAAGGTGTGTTTTTCTCTTCTATGGTATTTTTCATTACTTTAAATTTCATCAGAAGCATATCGAAACAATACGCTGAGAAGGAATAATCAGTGTTGTGCCCAACTTGTCCATAGAGTTCTGTGAAACTAATGAAATAATTTGTAGTTTGACCAATGTTATCCCATTACTTTTTTAATAATTAGGGTTCTCTGGTCGATTCTGATATTAAGAGCTATTTCATTGAGTAACGTGCAAATTAAAACGCTCTCTCCCTCCAAGAATTTGAATTCAACTGAAGCTTGTCCAACAAAAAATATGGAAGAGAAAAAATATGTTACAACCATTTGAGTGAGTTTTTCATGAAATAAGCAGTAGTCAATAACGCGATCGGTAATTCCGTAAACTTCTAATAATTTTAAGTAAGTACATCAATCGCAATCTTTAAAAGAGTTCAGAAAAAGTTCCCTCCAAAATCTGAAAATCTCACCTTATGGTCTGTGTGGGACCTTGGATTACCCCTGCCGAACATATTTTATTCAAAACTAGAGAAGAATAGCTTCCACTTAAACACAGTGAATGATGGGAAGTTTCCTTAAACAGAATTTACCTTTCAGAATCACGTCCAATTACCGATAGATTTATCAATAAGTGAAGATGAACACACTGCTACATCTGAGGAATACTTAACTGGTTTTATACTTAGTGCTAGAAAAGCGTCAATCAGAAGACGCTCGTAAGATGATAGATAAGAATTTATGTGACTGAATAATCATAGCGACACAATATCGTAAAGTTAACTGTTTATAACCAGTCGATATAACTAACATGATCAGTTTGTTTTAAAATGAAAGACTGTTAAGAGAAAAACCAATATCACAGATCATTGACACTTTAATCGATTAGTTTTTTGCCCAACATATCACACACATGCATTTTCCATTGCGTCATATATATATATATATATATATATATATATATATATATATATCCATTTGGCAAAGTATAGTCGTCTTTTAATTGTTTGAAATGTCCCGAAATGAAGCAAAATAGAAGATCGAAATCATAAATAAGAACATCTGACTCGTCTAATAAAGCTATGACAAGTATTCTCAATTTTCAATAATTTATTATATTCACTGATTAGAAATTTGATGTTCCCCCTGCCTATTGTAACAAGAATATTGTTCCGTTTGATGGCATATACTTATTCGTTGTTCACCATCCACTCATCCGGTATTTTTCCATTTGACATTTCTTACTCTCCGTTTGTGTGTCACTTTATTTTACAAAACATTGTATCCTGTTTCTCCCACTTAGTTTCACTAACTCTCATCTCAATTGATTGACTTAGTTTCCCTTATGTAAAAAGAGGAAGAGTCATATCTTCATTGTTGTCTCAAAAATAATTTTATTACTGTTAATTTTTTTTTAAAGTGACTACTTGACTCCTACCATAATTCTCTTGAATTGATGCAAAATATGGGTCTGATGATCAGTTTATAAAGAACTGATGTGGTAGATTACAACAACAACGGCAATGATGATAATTTTTCTGGTCATTGAAGTATTGAAAATCACACCGAAGAAATTTATTTAGTTATCATGCTTAAGCGCCAGTAGATTACGTTCAAGGTATTCTTGATTGTTAGTTTGTACTACTGTAGAGAAGTAAAACAAAGCTGTTAAATCTTAATTAATTAGAAAGTTTGATTGGGAGATTCTGTGTTACAAGATATTTTTCCTCAACATTCTTTTTACTTTGGTAAAAACTAAAGAATCGTTCATTATTGATAAAACACTGTAAGTGTACATAAATTGATTAATCACTGGTTAGCAGAATTAACGGGCACATTGTAACTTGTTCGATTGAATTCAATCGGCACTAAAGGCAAAGCAAAGATGACACTGAATACTACACATTAATAAACCAGTGTTTATAACTCAATATAATAAGAAGTTAGTTGCGATTTGAATAGCCCGGTATACTTCTCTCTGACCATAATGTCAGGTGACACAGGTTCACATATTTTTGGAACGCTAGTTTCCTCAAGGTTACAGATATCCCATGCTGACGTAGTTAGCTAGCTAGGCACCTGTTCCCAGGGATTATCATCGATTGTATTCAACATTCTCACACTGTTACTATAGCTTAGTCCAGCAATGTGGTTTATTAATCAACTGTGAAACTTCAGAAGAATTATTAAATTTGTTCATAACACTTTAGTTTCAAAATATATGTAACCATAATTTGGAAATCTCTTATTAACTAGCTATGGTGCATACTAAGTTAATACTTTGTCTATTATCAGCTGACGATCGATTAACTATAAATTGTACGACAAACTATCGATCAATGAAATGATTAAATTCAGTCAATTTGATAAGAATTGTATACACTTTATACGTGACTGATGTGATCAAATTCATTGAAACCGGACACTCATTTATACAAAATCGATGAACGAAGTATAGATATGGGCTACAGACACTTGACTAAGTAAAGTATTGAATCGATAAGTATTAAAAATGGATCCAACTATAAAGTCCTAGTTAAGGTTATTAATTAAGAAAATAAAATTATAAAAACCAATATTGAGTATCATTAACATTTCAGCCTAACTGGATAATTCTGACTTCCTACTTATCGTATACGATCCATTAATGAATAAATATTACAACAAGCCAAAATTAACTTTAATCATAATTTTATACGTTTCTTACAGATATGTTTAAATCGTAATACTTACTTACTTACTAACTTACGCCTGTTACTCCCGATGGAGCATAGGCCGCCGACCAGCATTCTCCAAAACACTCTATTCTGGGCCTTCTTTTCTAGTTCTATTCAGTTTTTGTTCATTCTTCTCATGTCTGTCTCTATTTTTCGGCTTAATGTGTTCTTGGGTCTTCCTCTTCTCCTTTGACCTTCAGGATTCCTTTTGAGGGCTAGTCTTGTGACGCAGTTGTGTGATTTTCTCAATGTGTGTCCTATCCACTTCCAGTGCTTACTCCTGATTTCTTCCTCCGTTGAATCTGGTTTGTTCTCCCACATAGTAACTTGTTGCTGATAGTGTCTAGCCAACGGATCCGAAGTATCTAGCGTAGACAACTGTTAATAAACACTTGTATCTTCTGGATGATGGCTTTCGTAGTTCTCCAGGTTTCCGCCCCATACAGTAGAACTGCCTTGACATTTGTATTGAAAATTCTGATCTTGTTGTTGGTTGACAATTGTTTTGAGTTCCAAATGTTCTTCAGTTGTAAATATGCTGCTCTTGCTTTGCCGATCCTCGCCCTCACATCTGCATCAGATCCACCGTGTCCATCAATGATGCTGCCCAGATATGTAAAGGTTTCCACATCCTCTAAAGTTTCTCCGTCAAGTGTAATTCGATCGGTGCATGCCTTATTGTATCGGAGAGTCTTGCTTTCCCGATTGTTTATATTGAGACCTACTGCTGCTGAGGCTTCTGCTACACTAGTCGTCTCCTTTATTTGTTGTTGCGTGTGTGATAGAAGAGCCAGATCATCTGCAAAGTCTAAATCGTCCAGCTGCATCCTACCTGTCCACTGTATCCCGTGATTTCCTCCAGATGTTGACGTCTTTATAACCCAGTCGATCACCGAGAGAATGAGTAAGGGTGAGAGTAAGCAACCTTGCCTAACACCGGTCTTTACCTCGAATGAGTCAGTGAGTTGTTCTCCATGGACGATTTGGCAGTTTTATCTATCATAGGAATTCCGTATGATATTGACTATCTTCTCAGGCAGGCCGTAGTGTCGAAGGAGCCTCAATAGTGTTGTCCTGTCCACGCTATCAAATGCTTTCTCGTAGTCAATGAAGTTGATGTAGAGGGAAGAAAAATCTTAATACTGCATTAAGTTTATTTAAACTATTACTGTTACATAAATAAATATTTGAATTAATTTATTTTTTAGGTTGTTTTCGCTAGTTTATTCGAAATTGTATGGCAAATTTTCTATCCATCTGATTCATTCGGATTTTCCGCTTTACGTAGTATACGTTTATTGAGAATATTTAAAATTACAAGGTAAGTTTATACTGTTCAAATACTGTCAGTATATTAAACATTAATAATTTTTAATTTGATATTTTCAATAATTCAACAATCAATTTGTTAATTAACAAAATGAGTTTTTTTTTCCGGTAGTAGTAGTTATACGCAAGAGTTAGTGATATTGAATGATATTTAAAGCATTCTATTCATCCCACAATTATACTTCTTGATAAGCAGTGAATTTTATTGAAGATATGAATCACCTAACCTCAACTTATTAATTCTTAGGTAAGATACTTAGCTATTAGATCTGAAAATTCTACGATCTATACCTATCACAATCTTAAGTGAGCTATCGGTAAGGAATCCTAAACCAGGATCGGTTAACTATAGGTCAGCGTTTTTACTAACATCTACTATACTGGTTCAGAATTTGTCGATTTGGAGAACAAGAACAATCGAGCAACAAATAGCAATTGAAATCACTAACCCATCAATGTTAAAACACCATCAAAAACCTGGAAGCACTGAACGGCCTTTTCGTTGCAGTATGGGACTCCACAGTAGAGCGCATCCACGGTACCGCACGAGGGACTGGAACCAAGAAATTTAGGTCTCGCGTGGATGCTTAACCTTTGGACCACTGAGCTGGGATCCAACGGTGTGAATACTTACTTTCAACCAAGAAACAATCTAACACACAACTCTTTTATCAATAATCATGTGTCATTTCTCAAACGTGCATGCTGTTTACACATACTGTAAGTTGAGAAGCATTATTCTAGATGTTAGAAAAAATCGGTCAGCATGGTTCAGTAAAAGAAAATTTAGAAAAACAACACTGTTGTCTCAAGTAGATTGATTTATAATCAGTAGGGTGAATGATAAGTAAAATTTGATAGAAGTTTTTAAAACTTTGGTATATTTTAATACTCAATAAAAATCTAAGTAATATTCACAACTTCAAAAAAGAGAATATTTTAATAACTTATTTGTTAAACAATACATTCATACTAGATGTATGTTGTAACAAACACTTCAACGTCCTTTTTCAATATCCGTAGTTAATTCCCATGTTATAATGAGATTTTTAATAAAATTCTAAACGTTTCCGGGTTTTGTTTTGTGAACATACCATAGGCTTATTGATTAGAAAACTATAACTGTTTATTTCATTTCAAATAATCATATAACTTCCTATCGTTTTAATTCTACCGTTTAACATTTAAATTCATTTAGTTATATCAGGTCAATAAAGATAAATGAGTAGTTGAATAAACTAAATATAATTTGTTATTTATCTCTTCTCTATTAAAACATATCATGTAGTGTTGTTCAGTTTCGAAAAAAAAAAAATGGGTAGCTTAAATCCAAATCAGTAGTTTATAAATAAGAAATAGTAAACTGTCAAAATTATTGAATAAATTATTTTATATTTGATAATTGGAAATATATATGAGGTCAGTAGCAAATCTTGTTTATGGAACAAATTTTGGAATTTTCCCTTAAGGTCATTGGGAACTTTTTTTTAAACATTGATTTATTCTATATCATTGAACCAAAGCAATAACAAGAATTCATTATATGTACAAAGAAAACGAAAAATGTTATAATTGAATGATTTATTTCCCTTTTTTTATTTTTTTTTTAATCTTTACTCCTATACACACTTTGTTTAAAATACATTTATAACAAAAAGTGAAAATGTAACACGCGCACACACACACACACACAAAAAGAAACACAGTTTAGTTATTTAAATTTTTGAGGACAATTAAAACAAATGAAACAATTTGTAGCGTAATATTTTAATTTGGTTATTATCTGAAATTATCTCATTCGTAGAAGCTAAAAAAAAAACACTTTATTCATAATAATGAATTAAATGTTCGATATCCTATGACAGTTTTTAATAACTAACCTAAACCTAAAGTAAATGATTGTAGAAGTTTCGAAATGTCATAATTTACTTTTGAAATTTAAAATCAAATTCCGTGTAGTTGAACCAAAAAGATTTAAAGGGGTAAATAAACTAATTTATCATATTATCTCTTATTGATAAGGTGTGTATAGAAATGTATATACTCAACTTTATCTAAGTAATGACTTTGATGTTAAAGAAGAGTTCAGGTCGAATTTCAAATTAATCTTTTAATTTAACGATCTGGTAATATTTAAAATTTATATGATGTTCGAATTTGTTCAGAATTTAAATATATTATACTTAATAGCGCTTTGACAATAACGTTCTATGCTCCCTATAATGAAATATCCATTTTTATATTGTTATATGAACTTTTATTGTTACTATTGATAGAATTTAACGCAAACGTTGTTGATATGATTCTTCACAAGCATTAAAACACCACATTGCAATAGAGATTGAGGATCACGCGTAATAAATACTTAGATATATTTGATGTGATATAATCGATGGTGTACACGTGGTAGATGAAATTACGCTACTTAATATTACTGTAATTTTTTATTTAGATCGCTGCTTTTCATTGATACATAGCAAAATTTTTAATCATTCTCACTATCAGCCTTTGAGTTTGTGTTCGATGGAAGATCATTCTGTTAGTTGAATAAATGTTTAGAAATGACTTCATAATTTTCTTACTACGTTTCACATTTTGTCTCTTTCAGTTACACACCTAAACTTTGTTTTGTAACTCACTTTGTCCTTCAGTGTTACGTAACGCTTAAGAATTGTTATTTCTTTATGTTTTCCTCTACTTTTAATTACTGATCTGAATATGCCCTTCGCTGTATTGCTTTCATTATTATTATCATCACTGTTATAATATCTGTCCTAATTTACATTAAAAAAAACTTTCCATATTTACAACCTGAATACTTAAAAACCAAGAAATATTTGAGCAAAGAGATGATTGTTCGTACAGGAGGTTATGAGAATTACCAAATTTACAGACTTATATTACCAATTGACCTTACCTAAACAACCGTTAAAAACTGGGAACCACAGTGAAAGCCACTTCATCGTATAGTGAAATTCTGTAGCAATACTCATCTACAACCCCTTCAGAGACGACATATTTCATGAGATGTTGATTACCAGATTACTGTGTTGAGATCTATCGGTCTAACTTCCTAATGTCGTTCAATTCACAATATTGCGTAACTGTCATCCATTTTCATTGAGGATACTCGTATTACTACTAAGACGGTTGAGCTGCAATCGTTTTCAGCAACTTCATTTTCCTTCACTAAGATCAAGGATTCATAAATTTTTAGTTATTGGTTCACATAAAAGTTATAATCAAATAACTCGCTGTAAATTTAATTTATTTAGATCTTTAGTCAATCACAAGGTTCTATTGAAAAATCCACCATATCGTGGTGAGTTATAACCAGAAAAACAGAACTATATGAATAAGTTAAAAGGTGTTAGAAATGCCATATCACTGTTATCGTGTTAATAATTATAATATGTGAATTAAGATAAGTGAATACTCAATGTGAAAACTTCACAATGTGAAAGAGGACAAAGATAAATATGACATAAAAAGTAGGGGTAAAATATCAAACTACACAACTAACGTAACCAATTTGATTAGAAATATCATAATCGTATAGTGAAGCAGGATGGACAAAAATTCCTAAATATAATTTTTAGAAAGACGGATTCCTATGAATTGATTCCTGTATTGTTTTATGCGCCAACCTATTTTGAACATGATACAAAATTGACCCTCAAACTGTCTATCAGACGGAAACAGATTACATTAGGTCCATACTTGATAGTTCCTCTCCCTACCTATACAGGTGTGTTCACATGTACAATTGGTTCTCACTATCTTGATAGGGTTCACTAAAGATACAAAATAAATTTCACACTCATCGATATTTATCTGGTTAGAAGAACAAGTTGTATACTATCAAATAGTCTTCTAAATGATTGTTCAAAAACCCATAACGTTGTTTAACAACATTTATGAGATGAATCATGGAGCTTTCAGTAATTATCTAAAGATAACTAGATATTTGTAATAAAATCTCACATATTTCGACTAAAATGCCTAAATAGGATAAAACTAAGTAACAGACAGATTTAAGACGTTTCAGTTACATATTTTGCTGGTTTAGAATCCACATTATAATTATTATTAGTCTCCTTGATGATTAATGGGGACTATTTCTTTTAGCATGTATAAACACAAAAATTAAATTTGACTAATAACAAGAAAAAACAACTTTACTGTTTTTGTTACAGTGATTTTTATGAGTGTCGATAAAATAAAAGATAACCCACATCAATTATTAATTGGATGCTGATCAAAAAGCCACTTTTTGTTAAATGGTAAACAAAGCTTACTGATAAGCTATAATGAATAGTGAATGCTCTAAAAACACTCAACTACAGAAACTAAGCAAGAATATGTGTATAAATAGAATAGTTAAAATGATAGACCGAGAGGTCATGGAATCTACAATATGAACGTTAATTTAAAATGAATTTTATCCTAATGGAATTTTTTACATCCCTTTAAAAGAAAATAATTGGTTATAAATTATTGACATCTATATAATCTTTCTTTTTCTTCTTTTTCTTCTGGTTTAATAATTTAGATACTGGGCATCATTACGTAATCTGGTATTATCTTTATTAAATGCTATGAGAAGTATACTCAGTCTTCTATTTCTACTTTTCTTATTTATGTTAATATTTGCTTTACTTGGAATGCAATTATTTGGTGGAGAGTAAGTTTTATCAATTAATCACTGAACATTTTATTTTAGTTCACTTTTTATATCGAGCTATTGTTATAAGTCATTACTAATCAGTAGTATTGGTTTATGATTGAAAATATCAGATTTTTGAAACTGATTAATAGGAAATTTTAGATTGCTAATAAAGAATACTCACATAAAATCTAAGGTTTTATGAATATGTTAATTCCCTATTATAGAATCAATATTCATTGTGATGCTCAATTTATATACAGTATCCGATTAATATTAGAAATCAAACAATAGGATATTGGTTTGTACTCAGTAATCAATTAGTGATAAATCAGTTTATGGAGTTATTACTCTGTAACTGAACAGAATTGAAGATTATTGAATTAAGTCGATAAAACTTATGTGAATGATTGATAACATGCTATGATAATGATATAAGGTTAAAGAGTATACAATTAGAATATCTGATATCCATATAAATGTAAGCACTTTGCATAGTTCTCAATAATGTTCACATCATTGAAACATTTAATTAGGTTTTGGTAATTGTGAACTAAACGAAAAATCACTATCTTATTGACACTTTGAAACAATTCTTTGTTGAATATCAATATTTCTCGATATTTTTAAAAAGTGCAAACTGATCTGATAAACAATATAGTGATGGAAACGCCTAAAATACCGTTCTGTATTCAAGCGCACGATTATAAATCATAGATGCTACTATTACTTCCGGATGTTCTGGAAGATGGCTCAGGAAGCAGTAGCACATTCTACTTTTTGACTTATTTATGAAATTTACGATAATGATGTTTTATACAAAGATGATAAAAGATTCACTAGTTGACAGCTCAACATAAATCATATATATATATATGGTCACTTTTGCAAGTGAGGGAACTAGAAAAAAAGAATATTTGGCTATAGATCAGTCTTATCTTGCAGATGTCACTGACATACAAAAGTTGACTAGAATATAACTATCCACTTAATCAATCTAAACTGACCAAACAATAACTAATTCCTAAAGTTATATTGATTAATCCATAGTGGTAATTAAATTCTGTAAACTAACTGCGTGATTCGACATCGTGGTTGATTCACCTTGATTTTAGTTAATTTGTAGTGATAGCTAGGTAATCCTGAACTAAAGTCTTCATGCTGATTGTCAATCACTAGTAAGATAAATATATATCGGCTATTCAGAAGGTAATAATATTAATCATAAATTCAAACCTATCCGGATTGGTGTTATTAACAGAGATGATGCCGACTGAGTTATTTGATCATAGATGACCTCGTGCACGGCCGAGATGTTTACACTAGTTAGTTATTGATTCTATTTAATCAATGAAAAAAACTTTACCGATATATTCAAAACGTAAATAGTTACAAAAATGAGACTAAAACCACCGAGATACGAGTGCCTGTTTTCCTAAGTGTGTTTTCTTATATCTAACTGAAAAAGTCTTAAACCATTCAATTTGTCTTTATAGCTTCATTGAATTTGTTTAATTTAACAGACTAAATCTGCATCACCGTAGTAATGTGATTCCATTAGAAAATGTCTGAAGTAAACTTTTTCCTTCAATTTTTAACAGGTTTAATTTTGACGACGGTAAACCAGGTCAAAATTTTGATACATTTGTAAAAGCCTTATTAACTGTATTTCAAGTAAGTGAAATGTTTTCTATAATATGTACATCTTTACCGAGAAATACATTCATAAATGGTAATTGTTAAACTGCTAACAATAGAAATGGTAAATTTAATTTTTTATATTATTGAACATTGAAAAGTTTAACCAAAATCTTATTAGGTAATCCAATAAGATTAGTTATCCCAATGGACAAAAACCCCATTCATTTACTTGCAAACCAATCAAAGATCTTTACTAACAGATAAATTGGCAATTTTCACCAATCTGACAGATGCTTCTTATCAGGAGTTTTTTGTGGAGATTTTAGTAATTTTATAGTGGTCTAGAGATTAAGCTTTCGTGCACGAGACTGATAGGTCCTGGGTTCGAATCTCTCGGGATCGTGGATGCGCACTGTTGAGGTGTTGCACAACAGAACGAAACGGCCATCCAGTACTTTCAGGTTTTTCATGGTGGTCTAGCTTCAATGAACTCATGATTTCAACTATAAAATGCTTTTTGCTAGAATTATTGATGAACGACCACTCCCATTGCTCATTGACCAATATTATGGAACAATACATCCCTAGAGTTGTTATACTATGAACAGCAGTAAACAAACTAAAATACGGATATTAAAATTCTTGATTGGTATGAGAAACTCTAATGAAATCAAACGATTACATATCATATTCGTCATGAACTAACATAAATCTAATAAGCATTTTAAAATTCAGAAAAGTAGTATCTAGCTAGTTATCTTTAATTTAGATTATATCATATAGCTAATTAGTTTCATCCATATGTATAATTTTACTTCAGTCCAATAGAGAGTTGACTATAATTTTTTCTCACATCAACTGAATTTGGTGAATTATTGATGTACGGCGTATTAATTTATTGACTATACTACTACTATTAACTGATAAGAATTCTTAATTAAGACATGAATTCGGTTTACTTTGAATGATTTATGAACACTGAATATACTCTTTGACTAAAGTCCTATCTCAGAATGTCTGAGTGTTCAAAAAAATTTATTCCTTCAGAATGTTTATTTAAAAATGTGAAACGTAATCATTTGTTCCCATATTCTATAGATTTATTCAAATAGATTTTCATATAGTTTTGTTTTAATTACTAAAACGGTCGTGGCTAGTCAACCGTGAAACGTAATTAGAACAAAACAAAATTTGTTGTGAAGGTTATACATGTGATTTGTGACGATGAACTTCCTGGATAAGTAAAACAAATAACTAGAGAATGGATCGGTAGCTCAAACATATTCATACAATATAGCGCAAATCAAATGACTTATATAGGCAATCAAACGTAGGTAATACTGATAATAGATTGACCACAGTTGTGGTAACTTACTTAAACGTTGGTTACTGGATAGTTGTTTAGTCTTATAATTTGAATCCTTAGAGGTAAGTATCTACCACCTACCAGGGTCCAAACGCGGAACTTTCAGATCTTGCAGTGAGCAATAAACCAATAGACCAGTGGGATGGAATCTAATACTGTACATCAACATATTCAAAAATTAAAAACACAAAGTTCAGCGAAGGCATCTCTTTTCAAAGAATTCATTATCAAGCTGTACAATCGTATATATATGGAAAAATGTTTTTTGTTAAAGTACTAATTCCGTGAGAAAATGTGAACACGAATAACCAAGATGATGTAATAGAAAGATTATAATACTAGATTACGTAATACGAGATATAACAATGGACATAGTGAATATAAAAAGATTAAACTCATCTATATCTGATGAGAAAAAGTAATGATTTTTTTTTTAAAAAAATCGATCTTTAGAAAACAAACGTGGAATGTCCAGCTAACCAACTTCTATAGCTGGGTTCCGTTAAGTAGAACGAGAAACCTCACTCATTCTTTACGTTATCGAACACATCGGATATGAAGTACGGAATGCATTAACGAAGAACTCGCATTCCTCAAGAAAACCTTCACGAAAAATGGCTACCCAGACCGTTTCATAGAGAAGTATGGAAAAAGAAGTAGTTTCGACAGGAAACTTAGTTGTTCCGTCCCGAAGAAAAACCTCTATATAAATCTGGAATTTAAAGGTGATCGAACATCAGATGTCATAAAAAATCGTCTAACAACAACGATTAAGAGAACATTTAATGCGGCTAAACTGTGAATAACCTTCACTAGTAGGAACTTGTTTTCTGTATCCATAAAAGATAAGCTTCAGCGTCTGGTAGCCTCCATGTGCATCTACCAGTTCACCTGCTCTTGTGGAGCAAGGTACATAGGCCGTAGCCAGCGCTCGTTCTCAATCCGGATACGGGGACATATCCCAGTTTGGTTCTAAAACGGTGAAAGGAAAGCAGTTAGGAGTTCTATACTTGAACACCTAATCGACTGTAATCATTCTACGGATCCACAGTTTGATCTTATGGTTGTTTATATTATTCGTTCAAATCTACCTAGATTTCTTCGTATCCAACTCTTAAAAATAGCTGAAGCTCTTACCATCCATGAGCTTAAACCAGTACTATGTGTACAAAAGAAGTACATCTTATCGTTATCGTGGCCTTAATTGATAATAATAATATTATTATTACTGCATTCCCCTCCACTTGCGTTTTATATTCTCATTATTTTATGAATACTCATCATATCACCTTATTTATTTTTACACTTCTATGACCTTTAATGACCTTTAATTATGGTAACTGTTATAACTTGTAACCGCCTGGATGCCCAGTTAATGTATAACTTGACGATGCCACCAACTAAAGAGCAGTGATTTAGCGGTCGGACCAATGAAACACAAAAACCGTATGAGCAGTCTTGAGTTCTTGTAGGTCCTGGGTTCTACCTAGCCCAGTCAGTTAAGTCCAAAACACCAATCTCAGCCTCTGTGGTATGAATCATTATATTTCAAGCGTACCATAGAATAGAAAACAATATTTGTACAAGATTAAGCTAAATGTGGCTGTGAATAGGGGAGATGGTAAGTGATAGACAGGGCATAATTCAATAACGGTTAATCGTATAACAATAGTTCATAAGTCAAAATAAAGTTCATAATAAGGGGTACAAGAATATGAATAGTTTAGTTATTTAGCAATTATACGATAAAAATATATGTGTATAGTATTGGTTTATAAATGAACCCCAAAATTATCAGTCACTATTCTTATCGGGACACAGCAGTAACAAAAAAAAACATTTTAATCATTTTAATTATCATATTATATTCACTATATCTATTGTTATCATTCGTATTACGTAATCTAGTATTAAAATCTTTCTATTACGTCATCTTGGTTATTCGTGCTCACATTTTCTCACGGAATTAGTACTCTAACAAAAGAATTTTCATACATACGCGATTGTGCATCTTGATAATGAATTCTTTGAAAAGAGATGCCTTCGCTGAACTTCGTGTTCTTAATTTTTAATATTTGAATGGGAATTATCTGTCATTTTACATCTTCAGTCAATGTGATGTTCATTCAAAGTTATTGGTGGCGACGGATTCCCAATCTACATGTCTGAAATTCGTCGATAACAAACTTAATAGTCTAATGGTTAAGCGCTTATTGAGAGGACTGAAGGTTTTGATTTTTAATTGCGGGTGTGTACTGAAGATTAGTTCCCGTTGAATATTCATGTTACTATAAACTAATGTCAAATTGTAATGAATACCGGCTACAAATTAAATTCTACAAAACTTTTCAATGATAGTAGAAGAATGTAATTTATTTTTTAAGTATGAAGCTAATCGACATTTTTCATGAATCTATAAATTTATTTTCAATTTAGATTTTAACTGGTGAAGATTGGAATATGATTATGTACGATGGAATACGTTCTCAAGGTGGTGTAAATAATGGAGGATTTGTATATTGTATTTATTTTGTATTATTAGTATTGTTTGGCAATTGTATCCTTTTCGTTGTTTGTTCAAATTTATTTGATTTATTTGTTTGCTAAATTTATGCCCCTTTGTTACTTGTTACATTAGATTAATGATTAGATATTATATTTGTTGGTTGTGTTGTTTATCAACGCGCTTAACAATAAACTAACTAACTCTGTTGTTATATTCGTTACCTGACTGTCAAGTTGAGTAAATTCTCACGTTCACCCAAATCTACAGTCAGAACATAAGAAAACTAGATGGATGGTGAGAACTAATTTTTGTTAACTAAACTCATATCTCATGTGACTGTAAATAGGAATGCAAGACCGAAACGTACCATGTACCATTAAATACACAGGTCCAATAATATCAACATAAATATTCAGTAACAGTTTTATCGTTGGTTGATTATAATAAATAAATAATGATTTTAATAGTTGAGATCATGAGTTAATTTAAGCTAGACCACCATGGAAAACTCGGAAGCACTGGATGGCCGTTTCATCCTATTGTGGGACTCGTCAGCGGTGCGCATCCACGATCCCGACTCGTGAGATTCAAACCCAGGACCTATCGATCTCACGCACGGGCACTTAAACTCTAGACCACTGAGCTGGCATCCAACGGTGTTAATGTCTAACTTCAATCGATCCACGAAATAAATAATATATAATAATAACCTTCATCAGTTCAGATTTTCTTAAACGAAAATTATGAATAAAGCATACTTTCAAATCTGACAATAAATTATTACTAAGTAGTTAGATAAATGAAGTCTACTCAACTATAATTTACAAGTAAGGGGAAAAATAAAATAGAAATCTTTAAAAAATATTTACATCACGAAGTTAATTTCAGACGGAGAATTTTTTGAAAAGTTTATTGTGTATCGTAGTTGTTTCAATCTGAATACATCTATAGCCTCATATTCAAGACCCGAGTATAATACCTTCAAAAGGTTTCGAGTTTTAATAATTGATAAAATATTAAAGATTAAAAGAATTCAGAGAAGAAAATCCTCCTTTTGACAAAATCATTTATTTAAGATGTACATTTGTATTTATGGTAAATATATGTCTGTAGAGGGATAGAAAGGTTGCACAACAAAGTGATTCGAGACAATTATGTTTCATTATTCTGATTCATAAATTATTTTCATCCTTATATTTCTTCCCTAACTTCATGGTTATTACGTAACCTCATTTGATATTTGGAGTCTCAAATCACTTTCTGATGCAATCTATTCTATCTTTCTATGGACATATATTTACCATACAACTATAAATTCGAATTTAAAGCTTAAGTGAATGATTTCGTTGAAAATAAAATTTTCCTCTTTGAATTCTATTTTTATTCAATGATATAATGGGTTATTTTAGTTATAAAATGTAATCGATTTCGTTCTACTGGTAGAAATGTGTTGATTTGGCCACCGTTTATTTACTCTTGCAATGAATATCAGTCATTTTAATGGTTCTGGACAAAACGACATTCTGTCCATTTACAAATAATCACACCCTAAAAACATTTAGATTCATAAATGATAGGGAATCATAACAAGTTAAATGGCTAATATTAAATCTTAATTACCAAGTTATCAACATCACGCTATATGTTTCATCCTTGTACTAAAAATAATTTGATATCTTATATCATGTTGTAAGTTTTATATTTCAATTAATTTGTGCAATATTCAATGCAGTCCTCATATGTTCTCGTTTATACAACCTTAACGTCTATTTTTTGTGATTAGATACTTTGCTAAATGTATTTTTAGCCATTGCTGTAGATAATTTAGCTAATGCACAAGAATTGACAGCAGCTGAAGAAGAGGAACAACGTTTAGCGAATGAGGTAAATCATTTTTATTCATTATTAATAATGAATTATTCATTTTAGGGATGGAAAAATTGTTAGGTAAATTTTTGATGAGCTGCATTTAGAACAACATATTATATATAAGTAAACAATATCGTTTTCAAGTAGATCGTCATAAGGCTCTACTCAAAAATACAGTAATATTTATGTGAAAATATGAAAATTTAAACCAGCCAAGGTAGTTTATGAGGCAGTGACAACAATGAAATAAATTACACAACTATAGATGATAAGTAAAAAGTACAAACTGATGGTGTGTTGACCAGTATACTAGTTATGATAAGAAAAATAAAGGCTTGGATCAATACTTCCTAATCGGAAGCAGGACAAAGACTTAGAAAAAATAGACATTGAAGTAGAATTCAGTTGAAGCTATAAAAATTACCTGATACTAAGTATTCAGATATTTAGACGGTGAAGAGTATATTCGAAAAAGTGGTGAAGTAAACGCACAAAATGTATCAAAAATAACAATAAAAATGATTATTTAATAAGAAATAAGGATGCTACAAATTTCTTATTAATACAAATACATTTAATAATCAAGACACTGGTGTAAAAGCAAGAGTGGATTATGAAGGCTTACGGAATAGCGTATTTCATACCACTACCGATCAAAGGAATACGCGTGCGATTCGAATCCATAATTATTTCAATCATATTTCAATCCTCAGACATACAAACAAAGTACATTCTTTAGTAGTCAAGCCATACGTTAAAGAGTACTACAAGTCATTAGGCTTGTTACTCAAAGGCTTTCTTACTTAAAATATTTTTTGAAGAATGACTGCAAAGAAGATATCTGTAATTCTACTGAAACTGATGATCCCCTTATCACTGATACTAATGCAACCAAGTGTCGTGGTTATAGACACACTATCGTTCATCTATCCAAACCACAGTTGACTTTACTTATAACTAAAATTTTTAAACTGTTCAGCTACTGATTAGCAGGTACTAATGTAGTGTGTGCTACTTATGCGGACAGATATGAGCAATATATATCAGGAATTGGAAATAAGATTCTTATTGACAGAATAGGAAAATGAGAAGAGAAAAAAAGCAGTCAGAGTGGCAGCAAGGATGACATGATGATGGAGTTTGTAAGGAACAATTCAAAGAAGATGTGCGAATGGTTTATTAAATGTAATGTTTTTCTATCTTACCAATACCATCTCTGATTTTACTCGACACAATAGATTGGTTCACCCTAATCAAGGCTTTATTCATTACACCAATACTATTACATCTAGTTATTTTAAGGTAGACCAAGATTCACTGATTAGTTGTGCAAAATGGTCATCAATTCAAAACACTATTACTTACTTATTTAAGCCTGTTACCCCTCGCGAGGGAGCATAAGCCGCACACAAGTATTCTCCATCCAATCATGTACTAGGCAATCCTTTCCAGTTCTTTCCAGTTAACATTCATCCTTTTCATATCTGCTTCTATTTCCCGGTGTAATGTGTTCTTTGGTCTTTCTCTTTTCCGCTTCCCTTCCGGATTTCAAGTTAGCGCTTGCTTCGTGATTTCCTCAATGTATGTCCGATCCACTTCCAACGTCTTTTCCTAATTTCCTCTTCAGCTGGAAACTGGTTTGTTCTCTCCTATAAAACACTGTTGCTGATAGTATCCGGCCAGTGAATGTTGAGTATTTTGCGTAGACAGCTGTTTATAAATACTTGTACTTTCTTGACGATGGATCTCGTAGATCTCCACGTTTCAGCTGCGTACAGTAGGACTGTCTTGACGTTCGTATTGAAGATTCTTACTTTGAAGTTGGTTAACAGTTGTTTTGAGTTCCATATGTTCTTCAACTGTAGGACTGCTGTCCTTGCTTTGCCGCCTGTAGCTCTTCTATAGTTACTGATGGTCCCAAGCCCGGGTAAAGGAGGAAAGTCGAGCATGTGGTTAACGACCCCATCCCGTAGAAAACTAACTCGTTTAGAAACGCTAACGAGAAAACTCTATTAGACTGTACATAATTGTTTTTTCCAACTATTCAATTAAGTAACTCATATAGAGAACATATCATATATTATGGATATAATTAATTCAATTAAATGAGCAATAGAAAATAAAGAATGTCAATCAATAAATAGATGAACTCAATTGAAGACTTATAAACATTAAACTAGAAATCAAGTAACCACAAGCACATGCATATATATATGGATAGTAAAATTGAGGATGAAATGGTCAGTAGAGATTTGAATTTTGTAAACAAATATTCAATTGACTAGATAAATAAGCATCAATTTAATTAATTGTATTTTTTTTATTCCCACAAAACTTATTTAAAATGATTATTTTTCTTCTCTCATTTATTACCTACTTAGAAACAAATCAACAAATACTGTTTTTTGTATTTTTATTGATTATTTCAACTTGGCTTTTTAAATAGTTGCTTTATTATCCCAAATTATTGATTGATTTATATCATAAATATGTACACAAGTATTATTGATATAATTTTTTTCTGAAACATTGTATTCTGTTGTTGTTGTTGTTAATCAGAGTTCGACTTATTTCTTCATAAAATACCTGCATCTCAGAGTTGATGTTCGCTCTGGAACTCGAACCCAGTACCTTTCGCTTCAAATGCCATCACGTTGTCTACTCAGATACTGAGTCCTAATAGCCACTTGCTTGTGCAATGGGGTGACGTCTAAATTCACTTGGTACTGTTTGTTTGAATCTACACATTGATATATATATATATATATATATATATATATATATATATGCCGATTAAAGACTGACCAGTTGCAGTGCTAAACATCAATGGGAAGATTCAAACAAACAATACCAAGTGAATTATGAAAGATAGAAAAAGAAAGGATAAAACCAAGTCACAAATACATCAACAACTCACTGATAACAGTAAACAAAGACGTTATTATATTATCACTAAGTAATTAAATGCTTCTAGGTTTTCCAAGATGATCTAACTTAAATCAACTGATGAATTCAACCAATTAATTACTATAATTTCCACAAACCCTCATTCTGATAATAACATTTTTACTTTTATTTTTAAATAAAAATCAATTCATCTTCCGTAGACATGACAGTTATGATGTTTCATTTGTTTTTCTGTTTTGTCTTCTATGTTTTTGCATAGTTTTTTTTATTTTCAAGTACAATCTTTATATACAATTGAATAAGTTTCTAGTTAGGTATTCTCTCTTAGACTATAAATGAATCGGTACATAAAAGATATATTCAATATGCGACCATTATTCTATTTTCCATAATTAGAATTATGCAGATATTAATAGTGGGACTAAATTTTTAAAATAAATGAATTAGGTAGTAATTACTGGAAATTTTCTTATACTTTGATACAGACATTTTCTTTATAGACCGATGTTAGTTGATAAGTTAATAAAAATGAAGATGGAAAGAATAGCTATTTTTATTTAAAGAAAGATAGAAACACTTAACAGTATGCATCCAACATGAAATTCAAAAAAAAATTATTATCCTTCTTCCGATTAGATACTGTTAGATAGCTATTTCATTGTATAATAAAACAAATTTTTAACCTTAATTAATCTACTATATCAGTATGAAGTTGTGAAGATTGTTGCGTTAAACGAAACGGCAGTCTAGTGCTTCTAGGTTTTCAATGGTAGTCTAACATTGATCGATTCATGATCTCAATCAAAATATGTTATATCATGCCATCACCGTGTAGTGTCATCAGTAATGTCTATCCCACTGAGATCATGCAAGAGCTTCAATAATTATGATTCATCATTAAAAACTTTGAAACGCTCGTAATCAAGGTTAATCATTTATGAGTTCAGAATTATTATTCGAGTTTAATTAAGTTTGTAAAGATTTCTGAATATTTGAAAGTTATTTGTCAGAAAATGACATCAATAAATGGAGTTCGGAATAGGAACTTAACAGCTCCAATATACTTCTTGATTTTTCAATATTTATCTGACTGGTATCGACTAACATGATAGTAAAGAGGGAATAATAATTCTTGAGGACCTAGAAAGAAATTGGATATGTTCAAATATAATTATTATTCATCAGAATCATCAGTTATAGCAAATAGACGAAATCAAAAACAATTCTATGTTGGTCAGTAGGACTATGAACTTCAGTCAGCCTACTAAAGTTATTGATGAACTCATAACATATTGATAAATAATAAGCCCCTTTTCTAGTTACGTCATATTATTGTGGTGTATACTACTTATGTCGATAGACACAAGTAATATGTAACACCAATCAGATGTGAAACGTCTGGCAGCATAGGATTGAGAAGATTGAATTGAAGAGAAAGGTAACAGAAAGTAATCCTAATAGCAATGAAGGAATGATGAAGACTGAGACAATTCATAGAGGATTTACAAATGAAGTTTTTAGTGTATGGTTTTCACACTCTATGAAAGAAGTCTATAATTTTGTGTTAAATGATAAATTGGTTGTTCCCACCTGACATCTCGTTCATTATAGTACTACTGATAATAAACAAAATCAGTTTGATTTTATTTCTGGTTATCAAAAATGGCAAAATATAAACCATACACTTGACTTCGAACCCCTCAGAAAAGTTATCACGTACTCGAATCCAGTAATTAAGTAGATAACAGATTACCCTAAACATTTTAAACCAGGTAATTTAGAAACAGTTTAAAAAGTTAATTAATAACTTGTTTTATTAACAGTTGTATATCTGAGATAATGGAGAATGTTCTTTGCTCAGAATGAAGACTTTTGGAGATGAATTCATCTTTATCCATTCCTTAATATCAAGTAATTTTTCTTTAATGGCAGTACACACTTTCACATTTTATTCAAATTTTATTTATTCAGTTAGCGGAACAACAAGAAGATAAGGAAAATCTCAAAACCGATTTGAATCAACCACAAACTATTGAAATAAATCAAATCAATGAAAGAAAATAGTAAGTTAATATTTCAATGACATTATTCATAAAAGAAAAGTTTTATTACATGTTATAACCATAATATATAATAATGATGAATGGAAATTTCCGTATTGTTCTGATGGCACTAAACTTTGAGAACTTGATCTTATTGATGACATTTTTTCATTAGAATTTTGACTAAAAGTGAGCATTGTCGATTTTTTTACACTAGTCTTACCATCATTCTGCCCTAGTTATACAATTGTCGACTGTTCACCCTCAAGGGTTTCATTATTTCCATGTTTACTTCGATTCTTGTTGTCTATAGTGTTGAATGAACCTCTAACTACGGTTTTGATTAAATCTCTCCTGGTTGCCTGGTAGTCTGAATCTATGTTACAATGTGGAGTAATTACAGATTGGCCGGAATATAAGGCGTTCCAGACTCCATTAAATCCCACTGATTTCTTGGCTGCATTTTCTCATCGTACTCACATATAATGTAGTTATTTTGTGACTTACTTTTGATCGAAATATCCGTACAATTAGGGAGCGGTTAACAGTAGCTTGCTGTCACTAAGTAAACGCAATCATTAAAACCCAGGTTCCTTTTTTATATGTCATCTTCTTGACTTACGAATACCAATGAGCAAACGAAGATTATCTCAAACAATCTATATAATACCTATGGCAAGAAATGATATAAAATAGTTATTATTTTAAAAATTTAACTTGTTTTTTCAGTCATTTATTCACATTAAATCTCAATTAGCATGAAGTCAAATATGTTAAACATTGAATTATCAATCAATAATCTCAAATCATGAAAATACTCATGATGTCTAATGATCCTAAGATCAATTTTTTAGAATGTCTCTCATGCGCACTAATGAATAGCACTGATGTACTCATCATTTACAAATTATCTCCTTCTTCAGGTAGGCATTCTAAAATATGTACTCTGGTCCATTAGAGTTCTCTGTGAGCTATCAACAATAATACTACCAATTGTGTATTTGTGGATTTACGGAGACTAGGTGATTTTGTTGGAAGTTGCGAGAGAATTTGTCTACATAAATGTGTAATTAATAACAAGGATAAAATTAAGTAGATTTCTAACGTCTATACAAATCTTTTATACTTGATTCTGATAAATTTATAAAATAAACGAATTTAGCTTGTGAAAAACGGTTTTTAATTTTTCAGAATAGTTAACCATAAAAACAGAAAAAAATTTAGACAAGCATCTACAAAGCCATAATAAAAAATTAATAAATTATACGTTGTGATTTTTTTATTCCTTATACACTTTGGTTTAGTTAAGTTCTTCAGAAACCTATTAATCATAGTGAACAAGAACACGAATGGGGACAATCAGATGTATTTAAGCACAAATTACAAACTATCTTACTAAAATCTGATGACCATACAGTGAATAGTTAATTTGCAAATTATCAACCACTTGACTCAATCTTGACCATCCCTTCTGTAAATATCAGTCCATCGTCTCCGATTATTATTGTCCATGCATTTTCACATCAATTGCGCTTCGTTTTCGTCCTTTCCTTATCGATCTTCTACTGAAATACATTCTATGCCTGTCCATCACCATATACTACTTATGTGGATATAAGTAGCCAACACCACAATATATTTTATTAAGAGAAATGGGTGATTATTGGTTCATTTGTAACATTCATTTTTATCCTTGATTAAGTATTTGTTATCTGATGTGTTGTATTTAACTAACTACCTGCTTTCAATACAATCCATTTGTTCTGTCAACTGATGTCTGTTTAGTTGGTATCCAAGGCTTAGTGTTGCGAGTAAATTATTAATTTACTTAATTCGTTTATATCAATTATGTATATCAAATCAAATGTTAATGATAACAAAACATTCTATGGATATCTATACCATTTATTGCACTAAATAGTTTCACAAAAATAACATTTGGAAAAAATAATAAAGATTAGCGTCCAGTTTGTGATAAATTGTGGAGTTAAGGATTAAGTATACTACTGATATTAATCAACATTTCTTTTTAACAAAAATTATATTCTGTAGTAGAATTTACTAAAAAGTAGGCGTTGATAGAGAATTGTTTTCTTTATCTATTTACCATATCTAATTATTTAATGGACTTAAGTAACAGCTAATGAAAATGACTGTGCGAACTAAAAGTTATGGATTCTACCAAAAATAATTAAGGAACAGATGTTTTTGAGTAGTTCTATTATTAACAATAGTTCTCCGGCTGGTGTCAGTGCTCAGTGGATACGAACTGCAAACTATTCAAATCACTACAAAAGGCCTTCGACTGAACTATTATTGTATGACGGGGACTGGTTTCAAGATACATTCAAACATTTAGTAGGAATTCATCCTTATAGAGTTATTAAACAAAGCAATTGAAATAGAGAGTCATCAACGATGGTATTATATAGCCATCAAAGTATATTTCGAATTGATAGGAATTAATAATGTGTATTATTGGCCTTCATCTTAATCGTTTTAACGTAACTCTGTATTTAAGTGTTCTGAAGTTCGTGGATTTAATATCTGAGTATGCACCGTTAACAAAACGCAAACTAGGTTAAACACAAATGTTTATTGGTCTCCCAGATCTCAGTTGTACTTTAACTGATATCGATTTATGATTTTCAAAAACATCACCTATAGAAAATTTAATAGTTAAATGTGACTTCCCGATAACAGCTATTGCTTACTATTAACCGTATCCTTTTTTTCTGTTTCCCATTTTATAAAGTTCCGGATTCGAAGAATTCGGAAAATCTATTACAGCACAGATGGGAAATAAATACTGTGATAACTGTAAGTTAATTTTAATTTGCTTTGTTTAAAATATTAAAATTAAACCAGATTAACTAGTTTTTTAAGTAAACTATTTATCCATAGAAGAAAAACGAATAATTATTAGATTTTCTTAAGTTTCTTAGTTAAAACTTGAGTACTTTCTCACATCAAACAATCATACCAATATGTCAATTGAAGCTAGATCACCATGGAAAACCTGGTAGCACTGGACGGCCGTTTTGTCCTGTTATGGGACTCCTCAGCAGTGCGCATCCACTCATAATTATATTGATCGTTAATAAAATATTGGAGTACTACAATAATATTCATTCTTTTATCATTTAATGAAAGCAGAGAACATTCATATATGTTGCAACACGAACCAAATACTTAATGAAACTGTAACCTGATATGCAATAATCGCATCTACTTAAATCAAAAAAGGTCTAGTCACGTTAACTTATGTAAGAGATTAGAAGATGACGATGGAAACTTTTTAGTTATCAGTCAATGTGAAAACAACTCAATCGTACAGGAGTTGGTCACTTATGGCTAGAATAGTTCACCGATATTATTATTTCTGATTGCAGTACTGTATTAAGCCCCTTAGAATACCAAGGTAATCAATGGTCTCCTTGAAATTGCTATTACTCCTTGTCAACACACACCAACAATATTCTAAAACAACCATAGATGTTAAGTTTGAATAATAGGGCATTCAGTCACTGAAGTTTTACTTTATTTTTAGACAACATCATCAAAATCCGAATCAATAATCAAAGGAAAATTAAACATTGAGTATATAAAAAACATTAACGGCAATTTATATTTATAAACATCTAAGAGACTAAAATTAAAGTCATCTCAATACAATAACTTATATTTCCCAATAGCTAGATATCTATACCCATTTATTTAAAAAGATAAGATTATTAACTACTGATAGTGTCGTATACATCTGTAGATTACAGTAACTTTTTCCCATCCTAATATTCATTCAATAGACATAAAATATGCGCAGAATATTTACTTTGATGATCTATCTATCTTTATATAACTTTTCTATAGCAAAAACAGCATTAAAAAAATTTTCCATTTACTGTTTTTTCTATTGAATAAAGACAACAGCATTTCATCTTCTTTTAAATTTGTTACAAAAGAAAGGTGGTTTATTGTTTTGTTTTGTTTTTTTCATTTCCAGTGTTTCCTCCTTCCACTGTAAATTGTTGTTTGTTATTCTTATAGAATTAATAATTGAAAAAAAAATAACACATACACTAGTTTAGAATGATTACAATAAGCTTTGGTACTTTTGATTAAGAACTAAAATTGAAGAATAAAATGTGTTATAACGTGTGAGTGCATGCCCTCTTTAATATATGAACGCCAATTGGAGAGCAGTGAATTATTGATCGGAGCAATGATACACAAAAGCTGTATGAGCAGTTTTGAGTACTTATCAGTCCTGCTTTCTGCCTAGGCCAACCAGTAAAGTCAAGAACACCAATAATAGCCTCTGCAATATTAATCATTATTCTCAAACATACTGGGTTTATATACAACCCAGACAGACCACATCGTACCATAAAATAGAAAATAATATTTGTACAAGATTTGATCAAATGTGGCTGGGAATAGGGGGAATAGTAATCAATAGACTGGGGATAACTCAATAATGATAAACCGTATAATAATAGTCTTTAGGTCAAAATAAAGCTTATAATAAAAAGGATACGAATATGGATACTTTAGTTACTTAACAATTGTACAATAGAAAATATACATATTACGTTGGTCCATAAATAACAAAAATTGAAATCAACGATGTAATTTTCCCGTAAATCGATATCAAATGATTTAATAAATCACTATTAAAACATGAATCGTTCTGCATAGTGAAATTAACTACTAGTACTCAAACAAACAGACACAAAATGAACACTATTACAATTCACCAACATAAAAAAGTGGGGCATTTTTATTTATTATTTCAATGATCATTAAATTAAGGCCTGCTAACTAAGTTCATTTATTACTTCCCATTCCGCTACCAAATACTGCAGCACCCTTGCAAAATAAATAATTTGTCGACATTGTTTCCTTCACATTTGATTGATCACTGGGTAGTGATGAATGCCATGTGTATCAGGTCTTTATTATTAAGGATCGAATCTCATCGATCGAGTTCCAATGTGACTACTAGTCTTGATGACTCAACATCGCAAGCCTTATTTCCAGATGTAAGGTGGTGGTTGGAGGTAGTCGACAGTACGTTACCACTGAGCTATTCAGGCCGCGACTGACTTCCTGTAGGACCGAGGTATAATGTTTCCGACAGTGAAGATAGGTAACAAGGAGTCAAATCCGCCAGGAAGCATCAGTTTCCTCAAGATTACAGATACGAAAAAGCTCGAAACCAAGGTCCATAGTTTCTTTTCCACCACCTCCAACCACAACTGAAATTCAGTAGGTTTCTGCAAGAATAAACAGTAAGCGTCGAAATATTGTAATATCTAAGATTCTTTGGACTACCATTCGATATTTATCCATCACCTTTCTTTTCACTGTTTCTGAGTCAGAGTACAAAATGCTTCGTAAATTAGTGGAGTGTGAGTATTCGCTTCGTTTCTGTATACAAATCGCCGATAGGTCTCGTGAGTTCATTAGGTCACCCTTCCTCCGCAGATTCAGAAATTCATTTACTTAAATAGTTTGTCCGTTATTCTCCTAACGATGTAGCGAGAGTCTATGTAATGCAGCCTAGATTTTATCTCTCAATATCACTTATTATTTCATTCATAAAAATAATCGATGAAAATGTATGCCTATTCAGTGATCTAAATGTTTAATGTTTTTTTAATTTTACACGCAACAACTATATTGATATAACTGGAATGTTTTGTTTCACAGATAGTACAATGCAAAAATTTCAAACAGATATAGAACTAGGTCGAGAGCAAGACACACAAGCAAATCAAGAGTCTCAAACACAACATCAATTATATGGCAAGCCAATGCTTCCCTACAGTTCAATGTTTATATTTTCTTCAACAAATCCGTATGTTATTAACTAACAGAAGTTCCTATTAAAAGTTTTGATATCATATCAATTATTTTTAAATACATGTGTAACGAATCAGTGTAGATAGAAGTGATGTTTAATTTTCAGAATATTAGTCACAAATGAGAAGTCCCACAATAGGACGAAACGGCCTTCCAGTGCTTCGGGTTTTCCATGGTGGTCTAGCTTCAATTGACTCATGATTTCAACTATAAAATTACTAAAAATCTACACAAAAAACCCCTTCTGATAATATTCAGATAAATACCACTCGATTCAATTTATACAAATCTGGCTGTGAATAAATCATATAGAAATTAGTGTGTTTAGAGATCATTTTGATTTTATTTCGTGTTAGATGAACTCTCATCTGTCTTCGTTTTTTTAATTGAATATTCTGATTCACGATTTTCAGTACTAAGTGCCAAGTCAGTTAAACACTCAACGGACACAATATCAAATATGAAAACGATGACTTGATATGTACATCTTCCCAATTAGGTCTTCAGTTATTCTCAACTGGACTTGTTTCTTGAAAGGCTCATCTCTAGTTCACACTATTAGTTGTTGCCAAGTCTAAGCAATGATCACTAGTGATACTGATTTTCTAACTTATTGTAAATCTTCCATCACTCCATAAGCTATATTCTTGAAGCACAAAGACTGTAATCTGTACAGAAATTTACTTCAGGTTTAGTTACAGTATGAAAACCGTAAGTAATAAGTCTTATTGAAATTCTAGAGGTTTCTAGAACTCATGCCAAAATGAATATGAATTTATAAAGTCAAGTAAGGAAATTACAAAACACAAAGATATCTATTTCTTAAATTCATTTAGTATTGTTTGTTTGAATCTTCTCATTGATGTTAAGGACTGCAACTGGTCAGTCTCTAATTGGCATATGTGCATACTGTGCGAATTGCCTCAATATAGCCTTATTTCACAAGCAATGTAAGCAAAGATGGATAGTGGCTAGCAGTGAAATCCAGGACGCGCGTCAAGTACTATTTGGGAGCGACAGCTGGCAAACCAATAATTCTAGAGGATGGTCGATAGTCAGCCGACAGGTGATTTGTTCTGTGCTTATGAACTTGTAGTGTATTGGTTCTCAACCACACAACCCTTGAAGCCAAACATACGATAACTAAAAAGACTCACACTCAACATAGATTAGGTAGTCACACAATGGCAAATCTACAAGTTGGGAATAAGTTGATTATTCTAGTAGCATAGATAAGCGCACTTATGCCGAACTTGGCTACCTAATGCCACAGACTTTTCCAAATGTCATCGTGAATTCTCTGTTTTGAAAG
>NC_031495.1:16612775-16647723 GCF_000237925.1 Schistosoma mansoni
TCTATATTTTCTCTTCTGGCAATCTTCTATGACTTATTTTTTTTACTTAATTAGCACACTATATTATGCATTTTTAGTAGTGTTATACCCTTCTTTTTTGGTACCTTCATTTTGCTATAATTTTCACCAGACTTTTTAAATGTGTTATTCCTCACATTACACTAGGAAGGCTTTGATTGTGGCGATGAATATCAAGCTGAATTAGATTACATTGAAACAGTTGAAAAGGAGTGCCTCAAAAGTAATTGTATTTATGTTGTATAGGTTGCAATGAATATCGTAACCAAAGCGTAGATGAGATGATTATTTGATGTGACTAATTCCTTGACTTAACTTGTTTTTTTTATTTCGAAGTCAGTCCAATAAGTTAATAATAAAACTGATTTGATCAAATTTGTCAAAATAATTTTCATTTATCCTAAACAATAAACAGTGTATACTAAACATTGAAAACATGTACTTCGTATGACCTTTCTAACACTTTCTGTTAGTCACGACACTCAGTGTCTCGAGAACTGAGATGAAATTCAATATTAATTAAGGCATTTGAATAAATACATTAGTTACCATCTTACAGATATGTTACGGACGTTCTGCTGACTGATGAGATTGGCCCGAGTCTGAATTGGGATAAATATTACCAATAACAACTAATGACAGTAGTGTATTGACTGCAGTTGTAAATTTGAACTAGTTAACCCCAACTCAGTGGCCTAGGTTTGTCTTATTTGCTACAATATATTTAGGATTTATATTAGGTCTCATGTAAGTTGGTGAATACATACAGCTGAAACTTTTCGGATTAGAAAGAAATAATTATCTAGAGCACTTTTAGTTTACAATTTATTTCTATTTGATACCAGTCTGTGAGCAAAACTAATTTTACAACTGAACACTTTTCTTTAATGACACTATTCTAACAAGCTTCTATTTCAAATTACCACATATGGTCGAAAAGTAAAAGATCTTTGGAGGTACTAAGTTCATGATGCCTTAATAATACTCAACTTTTTGTGTGCACAAAGCAACTGAATCTTAAGTATGTCTCAGAAAAACATCACAATGAAATGAATTAAAATGAAATTAAAACAAAATTAACTCAACAAATATCAAAGAATCCCATAACAAAAATAAGAACTAATTAGATCCTCAATAGGCTTTATTCTAGTATACATGAATATTTATGTGGGTATATGAAAATAGTAAACCAGTCAAGGTAACTTCTGAATCAGTGATCATAATGAAATAGAGTAATTTCTATATCGAACTATTATTCTTATTACTACCAGTACACATCTCTACCAACTACCAACTTGTAATTTTTACCTGGTGTTTGTAGTTATGCACCCCATATCATTGTGATTATTGATATGGTATTTTTTCCTAATTTCATTTTGTATTTATGTACTAGTTCACGATCAGAAATGTAGGTCACCAAAAGTATAACAATTTTCTATAATTTCCCATCTGACAGTATAGATACTTGAACATGGTCAATTATTGTAGCATGAAAAATGTCCTACAATCAACTTTGATACTTTGGTATTAAATTGACCCTCTAAATATTTATCAGTTTAGTGGAGATTTTTGATGATTCAGCACTGAGGTTTGTAAAGATCAGTTGTTTATGAAATTTGTTGAAAAAATGAAATACAAAGGTATCCGTTTAAAAAGCCTTTGATTAGGCAGAATTATTACAATATCGTATACACAGTTGACCTGGATTTAGATATTCTATTTAAAAGTTTACACATCATTTACTTATCGCTTTTAAATCATAAATTAAATGACTTTTTGCAGAAGATATACCCACAACTAACAGGTCGCTTATGATATTAGCTATAAGACATTTTGAAAAACTCAATATATTTCGTGGAAAGTTATCTGTGTGGCCCTTCATCCTAGACGTATTCGACATCAAAAATGCTTGTCATTTCGATGGCTATCACAGAATATAAAATGCAAGAAGGTTTCATTCCCATGAGGTTCTGATTGATAAACGACCTGTTTTTTGTCAGAAACCCTACACCAACAATCATTCTTCCGAAGGTATATTCAACTTCACTGTTTAACATAGACATGTTATCACATTGACTGGAATTAATTACCTCCACTAACAACGAAAATAAAACACTATTTTTATGTAGGGATTTCAATGAATTTTGAAACAACAATCTTGCTGGTAAAAGAGAGATACAGACATAAGGCGATGGGCTAGGGGCAAAAGTAAACAAATTCATTTCATCAACATTCGTTCTAACAGCCAGATATTATCACTTGTCTTCACATAGAAAAATTATGCTTCATGAATGAGAACATGGACTAATTTATTGTCACTGAGTTGCATTAATTAACAGTTAAATTTATAATAATACTAAACAGGTCAAAGGTTTTGTAATACATTTCACGATACTTTTTATTTGTACTACTAAACCATGAAACTAGTATTGTTTATAATTACTTATCGCATTTAATTTAACTGTGAATTAGAGATCACCATTTTTCTCGTATTTTATAATTTGTAATTATATACAGTTAATTGATCTTGGTGTATTTCTACACCCATATTCTTATTGTCGTGATACGTGGAATTTATTAGATGCCGCTGTAGTGATCGGCGCGTTAATATCATTTTTTCGGTAAGTTGAATCAAGATCATTTCAGTAGAAAGGATGTCATGCTAATTAACTTTCATATAAGATTTTCTTGTAATAAGATGACACGTTTATGGAGACTGGATAATTTAAAATTTGTTTTCACAAGAGGAGAATCATTAAAAACCAACAACGTTACAGTTGATTCGTCCTAATGTACGAGACCTTAACTAACACATTCACATGGAATCGAACCCAGAATTCATCAGGCCTCAAAGCAAACACGAAATCTTGCCTTCCATATGGTTTTCACTACTAGTTATAGCTTTACTCAGTAACTTAAAGGTATCATGCATTAACAAGACTTAAAGATCTTGTGCTCTATTCCACTTCAGATCGTGGATCTATTCACTCCCAAGGAAACCTAAACTAATGTAGAACAGCTGTATTGAACTATTTGTCTTTTGACGTTAGTTTGGAATCAAATTGTATTTTTAAATTTTTGACTGCATTTGAGATCCAGTTAGTCACAAATCCAGAAACTCTGAGGTAAAGTTCCTGATTGTGGCCCAATGAACAGGTTGGAATCTCATCGAGACCATTACTTCCCCTTGAACTACAAACGCGTCTTATAAATAATCTTCCAATGGAACGAAACTTGGGTTTGCGGATTCTTGATGATTCCCGTTAGCTACCTAACATCAGTGAGGCTGATACCTGACTGAGCTTCTATTATTACTTAACATGTCAGTCATGTAAAACGCATACATTATGATTACTTAATAAACACTTATTCATCAATGATCAACATCAGTCTAAACATACTTGATGATAAACAATTTCACGAAGCCTACTTGATTTCAGTTGTGTAGGACTTAAAATCAATGTTAAATCTAGTTAACGAACTTTTAACGTGATTAATCCAATTTTAAAAACGGCAACCTGTAATTGTATAAAAAGAGTTAAGTGTAACTCTCCTAAACGTAACGTGAATTAAACATGAAAATCAGATTATATCTCGCTGTCATATATTATCAATCACGAGTGATAGATCAAAGTCATCATGCAATCGCTTTCAATTAGCATATAATTAGTGGAATCCCAAACACATTGTAAACCTAATCCAGCAAGGTCAGTCAACGCCTATCAATCGATACCACATGCAGAAGGCCATATATATATATATATATATATATATATATATATATATATCGAGAAGAAAACAAAATATTCACCAGAATAGTAAGTGATTATTGGGAAAAGAATACGTATTAAATTATTCAATCATACATCACATAAATATATGAAGGATATATATAAATAGCTCTTAAGTTAAGCATAAAAGTCTCACTATTTAAATAACAAATGGACGAGATGTTATTAAACTTATTGTTCAATCAGTTTGAAAAGAAGAAAAGTTATCAAACATTTTAGGCGTAACTATAATTTATGGACGAGCCAATTAGAAGCGTGTGAGGGATTTCAAGGTCACGGCGCCAATCTCAGTACATAATGCTCACGTACAATCGGTTCTTAGAGGATTTTAGAGAAAACGTGACAATTGAGCGGCTAAAACAAATGGGACTACCAAGAAGTTCCTTTATTTATAATTGTCGTGATCAAATGACTTGTGGACCTTGTGCAGACTACCGTAATGATGTTGTCTTTCGATGTAATATGTGTTGGGGGAAGAAGTCTGGTAGAATACGATTTTTTCCGCTCGATCCAGTTTGAGACTAAGACAAATTATGACAATTGTTGTGGACTGGATAATAAAAGAACCAGTAACATTGGTTGCAACTAGGTGCTAAAATATATACGTATGATTGAAAAGCGTATCGATGACTACATAGACTTGGTTATGTGTATCATGTCCTTGTCGACAAGAAGCATTTTGTGAACCTAACAACGGGAGTGCACACAAACAATATTGAAGCTATATAGTTGAGGCTGAGAGAGTTTTTACGACCTTATCATGGCTCTAGAGGCTGACTATTATGGAACCATATGGATGAATTCCTCTACCCTATGTATTACTATTTTAGAACATTTGAACCTCTATCTAACCTTGACAAGTTTTTGAACCATGTAAAAGAAGTGTATCCACTTTCATTCTTTGGTTTTGTATGATATACTTTTACTCTATACTAACTGTTTTCTCGTTGACTAGTATTTCTCAAAGTCACTTAGGATTCGTTCAAAGGTCGTCCATAAATTATAGTCTCGTCAAATTTTATTTACTATGTATTACTGATCTATGAACACATGTGGGACAATCAATTGTATTTAAAAAAAATTATTGAGTTTTTTTTCTTTAAAATGTGAAAGTCATACGTTCAATACTTCATTTGTAAATCCTCCACCAATTGTCTTAAAATGCATCGTTCTTTCATTGCTGTAACAATTACTTGCGTTCCCCATTTTCTTTGATTCTATTTTCATAACGTTCTGCTGCCAGGCGTCCTACTTCTGATTGGCTTTACATACTACTTACGTCGACAGACGTAAGTAGCATAAACCACAGTTAAAGCTAGTCTGCAGTTCTGATGATTTTGATTTTCATCCGCAACATACATATTTCACAAGAAAAAGTCACAAATTTAGTTGTTCTAGTGTCATCTTGTTCATTACCCGAATTTACTCAGTTGTTTAAAATCTGAATGTACCTAATATTTCACAGGAAGAAATTTTCTACTCATTCTACAAATTTCGTTTACCATGCCATCAATATCATAATCAGTATTTTAAATTCTTATTTAGTGTTAGTTTGTTTTTCGTTATTATCTCCCTCAATATTGTTTTTTTTATTTCTATTTAAAACTTCATCAATTATACAATACTTAATGAAGAGCTTATACTTTGAAAGGTAGAGCTGGACATGGAAGTAGGTAAGTATGATGATAAGTTGATATATTTTTGTTCTCTATGTTATAATATTTTGATGAACAACAATTTTAGGGAAGAGTATTCGTTTCAATAAATTCTCTTCAGGTTCTGTAATTATATGTTCAAATTAATAATCCGAAAAAATGACCAGGTTAAAGACAAAGTACATCGTTTAAAGTATGTAAATTTAGGGTTGTCAGACCATATAAAATAATAGAGTGCGGGATCGTGGATGAGCACTGCTGAGGAGTCCCATAATAGGACGAAACGGCCGTCCAGTGCTTCCAGGTTTTTTCAGTGGTGATCTGGCTTCAATTGACCCATGATCTCAACTCTATGGAATAAAATGGTTAATGTTCATATGACTCATATAGAATGTTAACTGGAATCTGTATATATGTCAAGTGAAAATTTAAGATCCATAGTCAAAATAACCATGGGTTTTATATATATTGACAATACGACGTAGGATACTAAAGTGTTTTTATCGTTTTAATCAATTAACTAGTTGTATTTCAGTCGCTACCATATATTGAAGATTGACGATTATCCATTAGTAATTGAAATCCCTGATCTCTATTGATAAAAATATAAGGATCTGATTATAGAAATTTAGTAATCAGTAATTGGTAGAATATTGAGAAACATTCCAAGCTTATTTCATGCATTCATTGTGCATTTTAATGTGTTTTTTGGAAGTTAACAAACTTAATACGATAACGACCGTCAAACATATTTAATGTTGGTATTATGGTCTCTTACGATTGATTAGTAATATCTGTAGGTTGATCGAAAATATTTCCAACGTTAATGTTTGTAGACAGAACAAATTAATATGATACAACTCAACGAAATATTCTTTAGATAAATTAATGAGTACTTATACCGCATTATTTTTCAAACATAAATGAAATAGATTTTCTAAATGAATGAATAAAGCCTATCTATAATTTGTAAAACCTGTCTAAACAGGACAAAAGAGGGAAAATGCCAATATCGTAAAACATATTTTGTAGGTTTTCACAAGTTGGTCGTTGTTTCCTGATAAATCGCCAAATAATTGAATGACTATTGAATGGATATTTTACAAGTTTCATTGCAGTTAGGATAATCGAATTTTAACCGTTAATTTACTGGTTCGAATCCCATCTAAGTTGCTTCGGTCCGGATAGCTAGACAGTATCAGTAGCAAACATAGGCTGAACATTTAGTTGACAGCTTGTTGTATAAACCTGGACTTGATAAATGACCTATATCGTTGAGTACGTTTCGTCAGTTGATGTTTAACACATGGATTTAACTACCCCCAAAATAGAAATTTACAACTGTGAAAGATATGCATCGTTTGCTCAACAATAAATAACACAAGATAATTCGAATAAGTCAACAGATTCTGTGTTCAAACTGTGTTGATGGTTTAAAGCATACGGGAACGATTTTAGATTAAGACATTTCTTAGGAAAATAATTAAATAATCCTTCTTTTAAATATATGTCTGACTACAAAGATATAATAGAATTCATCTAAACGCTTAATCTATAACTATGATCATTAAATAATCATAGAAGTTGTATTTCTTTTACAAGCCACAGCTTTCGTAGAGAATATAAAAAAAAATGGACTAAAAAACAACTACACTGATTACTGTGATAGTGTGATAATCCTCCTTCAACAAATATTAATGAAGTGAACGAGGACACACAAGTGGGTGCAACCAAATGTACTTAAAGACACAACTACAGAATCTCTTAGTAAAATCTGAGAACCATACAGTAAATACTTCATTTGTAAAATGTCAATCAGTCGTCTCAGACTTCATTGTTCCTTTGTTCCCACAGCAATCATTCTCTGTTCTCGTTCTCTTTTCTTCGGTCTCAACCTTCTGCTTCCAGGCATTTCACTTTCGACTGATGAAGCATACTACTTATAGCTGTCGACATCACTAGCACAGACCACACTAACACTCATCTTTATTGAATAAATAATTGATTTATTATTGTTACTTATGCATGTGAAAGTTATTTGGAAAAACCTAATACTAGTGGGAAACTTTGTCCGAGAATATTGCAATTCAGATAAAAGAATCTACAGGAACTGTTTATTTGTATCTTAGTTTTCATCATTATTTATGTTCGGAAGTGAGATATATCAGAAATATTATTAAATGTTGGCTGAATGTTGTCGTGAGTTGACTGAGTTGAAAATGTGTACAACTTGATTTAAATCCAATGGACTTATTATAACTCTAATGCTCCAAGACTTGAGGAACCGGGTTTTTATTCAGTTTGAGGCAATGTTTGTCCATTCCTGAGGAAACCCGAAGTAAAATAATGAAGCAATTTATTAATTCACTAAACGTCAAATATAAAATAGAGGACGCTCCAAGAGTGACAGAGAATTTTTAGAAGCTTGGCGTTCAAGTCACTCAGCAGTCAACAAACACATAGACACTGACACAATCTACGAACCCATACGGGAGAGGTCAATCAATCACAAAGCCAGACGTCAACCGACAAAGATAGTTAATGTGAATTCAAAGGCACATAAAGACGAAAATACCTTTGAAGACAAACCATAGGATGAACCAATATGAAACTTGTAGAATAACTAAAAAAACTCACTTATTCTTAAAGTAGAAGGTGAAGATTTTGTCCAGAATGTCAATTAAATCTCTACAATTAATCAACTAGCCCTGTAGTCTCAACAATGCCGAAATGATGAAATTTCTCATCAATCTGCACCTACGATAGCACTAAGGAACGAAATCAGGGTCTTCAGGTACTATGTTGAGAACGTTACACCCTTACTGAAAGAACTTTTCTCATAGGTACCGGATATAATGTCAATTTGTATTAACACCAGTGGATTTACAGAACAAGTTGGAACAATTATAAATGAGTCCAATAACTCAATAACATACTTCTTCCTATATTATTTGTCGAGAAATCTTATAACAAACAGTACTTATTTGTAGCTTTTAAGTAAGAGAATAGCGATATTCACAACGTGTTACAGTAACTATTTCTATATAAATTGAAACAAAAATTACATCCAAACAAGTGGTCACCATATGATACATTTATTTTTATCAAATAAACTAGTTACTGAAATATTGATTTATTCCTTCATTGAGAATTTTTAATCAGTGATTGGCAGTAATTGATTAATTGGTTATTTAGAAACAATAATGTCAATAAAAGTTAATATTGCAATCAAATCATTAAAACGACAACCTTTTTTTAAAAGGAAAACAAACGAACAAAGTATGTAACATTATGTATAAATTAACTAAATGATTAATTAGCTTCTATCTTATATTTAAGGGAATATCTGATGTTAACAACAGACTACAGAATTCTTTGCTTAATCTTCTTTCTTGTGATCCCTTTTTCTTTTTTTTTGGTTTACTTTTCATTACCAAGTAAAAATTTGAGTACAATAAAGTCGTTACGTGTACTTCGAGTTTTAAGACCACTAAAAACCATTCGAAGAGTACCGAAATTAAAAGTAAGTTTGGTTTTATTTTCACAGTAATATATGTATTAATAATGACTGAGTATTTTGTAAGTATTAAGGACTTTTGGATCTCAAGCATGTCATCTGTCAATCACTTACAAAATGAAACGGAAGATGGTTCGGCATTATCGTGAATTAATCAGATTTAGAAATACAAGTGACTGGACGCAGATACAGTGGTGTGTGGGTTAGACACTCAAGTCAAGGCTTCAGTATTCTGGGTTCGATTTTTGGTGTGGTCATAGACAGAAACTGCTATGAAGTAGCATGCTAAAGTGAAACGGCTATTCAGTGTTTGTAACCGAGGCCAGTCCATGAATGTTTATGATTTTTACAGTTTAGAAAGATAATTAAAGTTGGTTTTGATGAACGTGAATTAGCTAATAAGACAATGAGCATTGTGCAGTCGTCTTGTCTTAGTTTGGAACTCTACAGAAATGTCTAAGCGAAGTGATTGAGTGAAGAGTATTCAACTTAGTTAATCTGTGAAATTAAAAATTTCGTAATAGTGGTTATCGACTTAGTAGTATTTGTTCCAATTTCGTCTATGGTTTGGAATGTAAGGTACCGAGAAATCTTAAATAAAGGCAACAAACTTAATAAGCGCTCTTTTGTTGCAAATAACTCTTGATCTCATATTGGTATATTGTGAAATTTCTGTTCATAATTAGAATTATCTCTATAAATCGTCTAACTAAATATTAGTTAAGTTTACTTCTATACTTTAAAGGCAAAATATTAATAGCCCTTTCTATATGTTATCAATTTAGAACATAACCTCTTTAATATAAACTAGATATTATGTTAGGTCATATGTATATTCATTTGATTCAAAAACAAATTAGTTTGTTCAAGGCGCTGAATATTATCGATGTGTTTTTTTTTGGTGTAAAATGACAAAAATTAGAAATGGGTTAATATCAATTAAATTGGCTGAGTTCACGAAAAAAACCAGAACTTTATTACCTGATGAATAAAAGACATAATGAAACTTATTTACCTTTAAAAACGTATTTACCATGCAACTTGAAATCTAAATCTCAAATTAGATTAACTTCTAATCTTATTTGTGAATATAAATAACGTTTGAATAGCGTAAATACAAACTAAAATTTAGCAAGTGTTTTTGATCATGTGTTATGCTTAACCTTAATTCATGTGTAATGATAAATATCAGGTTTTCTAATCTAAGACAAATAGACCTACATTAAAAACATCTTAATGCTAAATATCTTATTACAAACGCCCCTAGTCATTTTTTTCTGGATAAAAAGGATAAGATTTTGTTCTACCAAATATTAGTATAATGTTTGATTTTAAGGTTTGAAATATAAAAATATAGTCAACTTAAAATTGAATCAGTTCACTAGGCCTCATAACAACGATAAATAAATTCGACTATGAATAGATTCTATTCTACTAAATGGTTTTTAAAAACTTTAAAAAAGATTAATGGTTGATTTCAAAAAGTGATTCTTTGTATCCATTAGTAAAGAGATAATTTAATACAAAGTATTAAAAACCATTGAAGAAAGCAACATCTTAATACTATTTGATGGCTTTATCACAATGTATACCTATAATCAAAAGTTATTATTGAACTGGAAATATTTAAATTGGTGTCATTGAGCCCGTAAATTCATATCAAACTTTAACCACCAATGAAGTAGAGTGTGTCTGTTAATCATCAGACTCAAATCCTCCAGTTTAATGGTCATCAAAACACTTTAGAAACCTCATAGTCCTCAATAATATCACTTGTATTTAAACAATTCAAAAATTTACTACACATTACAAGTAAAAATAATATATTTATAATATCTCAATGAGTAGAACGATTAGGTTTTTAAATTTTCTGACGTTTCGTGACTCAGTGTAAGCTACTTCTTCAGATTCTATTATTTTTATTTATAAGAACCTCCCTAATGCTCAATTTATTACATAATAGTTACTATTTGATAGAATTTAGCTTCCGGTAATCCTTTTTTAACTGATATCAACTTATAATGTAAAACTACTATAGTGATGTCCTTATGATCCATGAAAATGTTCCTACTAAATAATAATCATATTATTATCAATTTGTTATCCATATATATCCAATACGGTAAAAAGTGAATGAATTATGTATTTAACGTTAGGATAAATACCAATGATATATTGAATGATAAGAAATGAAAACTCGCTGAGTAACTCGATCTATATAATAAATTTGTTAATTTAAAGCCACGAATTGATGACAAATGTGAGGTTACCCAAAAAAATTACATCATAATAAATGAACTGAAAAAAAGCTTAAACTATATGAACCTCTCTATAAAATCCTCTAATAAAATAATAATCTTATATTTATTATTAACTGGTTTTCCAAACGTTGTAGCTTGTATTAGAGGATTTAACTGATCTGATAATCACAACACAATTATCTAATGATTCACAGTTTATTGAAAATTCGTCATTAGATAACAATCTATAAAGAAGTTTATCGTCAAAATAGATTAATTTAAAATTAATAAATTATTTCAACTAAAATAGTAATGTAGTGAATAAGATCGTGAGTGGGGACAATTTAGTGTACTTAGGCACAAATTACATACTATCTCACTAAATTCTGATAACCATACAGTGAACAGTTAATTTGCAAAATAACAACCAATTGTCTCAGTCTTAACTGTTCCTTCTGCAAATATCAGTCCGTCTTCTCTAATTTCATTGTTCATGCATTTTAGTATTGATCGCGCTTCATTCCTGTTCTTTCCTTATCAATCTTCTGCCAAAATACATTCCATGTCTGACCATCACCATATACTCCTTATATGGATATAAGTAGATCACACCACAGTAGCAGTAATCTAGTCACCATAACACCATGAATTGTAATTAATCAATAAATTATTACCCTATATACATATTATACCAATTAAGATAAAAAATTCAATCATTTTAAATTTTATTCATTCTTTTTCTTTTACAGGCTGTATTCGATTGTGTAGTTAGTTCATTAAAAAATGTTTGTATTATTCTTGTTGTATATATATTATTCCAATTTATATTCTCTATTGTGGCAGTTCAATTATTTCAGGGAAAATTTTTCTATTGTAATGATTTATCAAAACTTACAAAAGAAGATTGTCAGTAAGTTGATTAAATGAAATTTCAGTAGTATATAATTATTTGTCTTGGACGTTATTTCTATAAAAAAAAGAGAAAAGAGAATATAAATAATTTAGAGTTATTTGTGTAATTTATTTCAATGGTACTTGAAATTTATTTCATTTACTTTCATCTTCAAATTACTGTCTTTATTTAGGTCATTCAAATTGATTGATCAATATTCCCTTTAATAAATTGAGTAACTTTTTCAATGTTTAACTGACCAGTTAAACAAATTGTATGGTATTTTAAATGTAACGTAACAAAATTTCACTTAGTATTGTTTGTTTAAATCTTCCCATTGATGTGTTAGGACTTCAACTGGTCAGTCTCTAATTGGCATATGTGCATACTGTGTGTATTGCCTCAATATAGACCAGTTGCAGTCCTAAACATCAATGGGAAGATTCAAACAAACAATACGAAGTGAATTTTAACTTCACCCCATTGCACAAGCAAGTGGCTATCAGGACTCAGTAGCTAAGTGGATAACGCGATGGCGATAGAAGCGAAAGATACTGGGTTCGAGTCCCAGAGTGGACGTCAACTCTGAGATGCAGGTACATCCAGTTGACGACTCCAAAATAGGACGAAACGCACGTTCTGGATTCCACTGCTATCCATTATCCATCTCTGCTTATAACAAAATTTCGTTTTCAGAGTAATTTGATCATTTGAAACGAAGGTCAGCATTAGAATTGTTTACCCTTAAATATCTCTGATTATTAAATCACGTCTCCAGTATTTTCTGAATGATTTTCATTTATCGATAACAGTAATCACTTTTGATATCTGGAGAAAATGGGCATGTTGATAATAAGCACTTCTTCACTTCACGACAGAAAGTTTGAGTTCATTAAAATCCCTTTTTCATCTTACACAGACCATTTTCCTGGGAAAAATCAGGGGTTTTATTGCTTTTTATAGTATTACAATTCTCTCATTGAATAGTTCAACAAACTCAGCTTTAATTATTGTGCTGAACAACGGTATTAGAGCCTATTTCAAATACTAAACAGTTTTGTGCAGTTACTTCACGACTATCACTGTAATCCATTCTAGGACATTCGACATGATTGGCCGTCTTTGAACGTATTACTATTTTCATATAAATTTACACTACTGTTAAATGTTTTGTTACATTGTCATATGACAACATGATTAATTGGTTATGTCTAAACATTTCGATACATAGGATTAATTTCACCATACTCACACACTTAGAACAACCTGTAATCAAGATATTAAAACTCCCGTATAGTCCACTGAGATTTTTCAATCCGTAATTTATACTTCTTTTTTGATTGAATCATGTATTTTGTTTGCGAGTTCTTCGTACTCGACAATATCTCTAACTTCTAGATACCTACTGGAGACAACAGAGAATCAAACAGTTAGTCATTAGCAATGCAGAGTTCAGCGTACGGCTTTATGGTTTCAAGTCACCAAATTATATGACCACTGCGAAATGAAATTGTCAAGAGAAATACCACAGGAGTAGAGGCAGAAAAGAATAGACATGGAGTATATGATCCTATAAGAAAAAATAAATTTACGGAATAAAATTTATAAGATAGTTTTACAACTCTAGATATAAGAGAAGAAAAATAGAGAAAAAGGGTGGATGGATCTACATTATTGTGACCGATTCTTAGCCACGTCGCCCAGTCTTAAACCGTTGATTAAAATAGTCACGTGGACCTCAGCCAGATAGTTCACAACTATCTATATGGCTCAGATCAACAGTATTTTGATCTTATGAGTAAGCCGAATGGGGTTTAATGTTTACATCAGATAAAAACGACTTATGAATTATTTTACACTATAGCACTGTTTAGTTACAATGAAACTATCAACAATAAATATTAAAATACATGGAAATTCTGTGAAGACACAGTGATTACATTTTCGAGACTCATATTGATTGAATGTAATCATTAATTAGTTAGAATTTATTATGTTAACTAAATAATGCCTTGTTATCATAAGTGATTGTTTTTGATCATTAGTTTATTCGAATGAATACTTTCATGCACTAATGTTAGCCATTTTTATTTCAACTTAAAAGTCAAATTTAATAGTTGAGTTCATGGGTCGATTAAAGCTAGACCTTCATGGAAAACCTGGAAGCACTGGAAGGTCGTTTCATTCTGCTATGGGACTCTTCAGCAGTGCTCAAGAACTCAACTATTAAATTACTACAATCTCCACAAAAATCCCCTTCTGATAAAAGTCAAATGTCTAAATAAATTAGATCCCATCAAAATTGATTATATTTATCTTACTGCCTCGAATAATATTAATATCCGAATTCGGCTATTTTATAATTTCATTTATTTGTCAAAAAATCATTTATAAATCTGAGGGTATTATCTAATTAAATAAAAACATACACAAAAAACACTTTTCTGATAAATAATTAAAGTCTAAATACAAATTGATAGTTTAGTTGTGTGAATGTAATTAAAATGTCATATGTGCACAAGTGTTGATTTCGATTATGGCTAAATGATTAGCTACCCACCAGTGGGCCTTATATACATCTGAACCCAGTTTTATTTATTTCAGTATGAGTTCTAAAATAGTAATAGTATTAATTTTACCATACACGTTTAAGTTCATAAATTTGTACTTGGTAATTGGAGTATGTAATAATTTCACACAGTCAACTAGGTCGAACTGGTTGTAATCAGGTTCATATATATAAATAAATAAATATGATATATATCATGAATTATAATTACAAAAGGGATCATAATTTCAATTTTTACTTATTACTATTATAGACAATATCAATTTTAAAATGATCGCCTAATGAGTAACTAAGTGTTTTGAAGTTTAATTACCTAACCTTTTGGAGATCAAGAGAAATAGAATGCATTTAGGCCAGAACAAATTATTGTTTGCTCCCAAGATTATTACTTTTCTAAAAGACGAATTCGTTTTTAAATCGTTTCATGTTTTGCTATGCAACTACCCCAAAGTATTAATTTATGTGCACAAAAAATTAACAACATAAACACTGTCTTTTATTTATTTATTCCATAGAGGTTATTTCTTTTCATATGATGACGGTCTAGTACCTGTTGTGAAAGCTCGAGTATGGAGTTCACGTGATTTTCATTATGATAATGTGATCACAGCTATGCTAACATTATTCACAGTGACAACTGGTGAAGGATGGCCTGGGTAAGTACTTTCCTCGTTTCATGCAAACTTATAAAACCGAATTCATTTAACCAAATATATAAGACTGAACATTTTCGCATAAAATAAAAAGTTGATAGAAAATCGTTTGCAATTGTTTAATCTATAGGTAGCTGTTAGCAATGGATTAACTTCAAATAACTTATCTTCACATAACAGTTGTTTATTTCTAATTCAAAACCGTGACATATTATTTCATTAAAAACTCTATATGTGCTTTAAAATATGTTTCGTGATAAACGCACTGTCATTCAGTCTATCCAAACTTATGAAACATCACTTTTCGGGGCGCTCATTACTTACTAATATTCTTCCTTAGTTGCACTTATTTTATTCAGCTAATTATGTATGACAACGTTGTGTATTTACGCACTATCATATAGTGTTTACAAAGTGTTGTGAATCTGATTACGATGAAAGTCAGGAATCACCGTTTAGCTAGTTCGTATATTTTCCTCTTCATTCCCAATTCATAAGAAAAATGATTGGTGATTACTACAGAATTCATAGATCAAATTATATTTGATTATGAAGAATGATATCATGAAACAAGACCTATCATAAACATTCACGAAGCAAACCACTGTTAAAGAAATGTATATATATATATATATATATATATATATATGAGGGAAACTAATAGGCCAATAAATGGATTGTTGTCAAACTTTAAAAAAACAAAAACATATTGACAAACGATTTCTTATCAGCGAATTAATTGTAATATAGTTATAATTACGTAGCATTATAAATTTAAACAATATTTCACAAATAGAATGTTTATATTGATAAATATTTGTCATCTATTGAAATACACTACTTTTTTATATTCATAACTAAACTAATAATCTTGTTGTCATAGTAGCCGTATCTATTTCGATAGATAATAATATATTCTGAAAATAATGTTTACAGAATTTACACCAGTTTACAGGCATGATCAGATTGTTATAAAAAGCAACATTTAATATAGAGAACAAACATGAAATATAAGAAAGTTTTATGTTTGCTTGTTTACTAAATGATAAGTAGATTATATATGGCATATATCACGGCAAGCCAATGCAACACCAGGGAACTTGTCATTTTTTCTTAAGTGGATAGCCTGATGATTAATCAACGTTGTTCTGTAAGGTTATTTCCAGTGCCAGAGCGAGTTATTGATAATTATCTACAACTAGAGAAAGTAAGATAAAAGCAAAGAGCACGGAACAACAAAACAATGATAGCAAGTAAGAGGTTAAACATTTAAAGTTCCGATAATCTCACTTGTGGAGTAAAATACACTTGCAGGCGCTAGAGCATTTAATGCATTTTCAGAGGAGCAATATGCATTAATGGAGCGAACAAATAATGGGAGAGAGTTTAACGTACGGATAGTTTGTGGTAGATTGTTCCTGAGCCTAGAAAACTTACAGGTAAAGTAATTCATATAGAGAGAAGATCTGGAATATGTTTGTTTCGCTAAAGACAAGGAGTTACGAATGTCGTTATGCGAAGCTTCAGCATATTGAATCGCCTGGTTGGATGTGAAGGATAGTTTGTTCAGTATTTTGAAAAAGAAGATAAGGTTAAGTTTGAGTCTCTTCTTCCATAAAGGATCAAGCCCGAGTTTATTATACCTAGAATTATATGTTAAGGCACAACCAGTTCCAAGAGTACGAAGTGTAAATCGTTTCTGTACTGATTCCAGCCTTAATTTATCCTTTATGCGCGCGCTACTAAGAAGAAACGCGCAGTATTCGAGGAGTGGTCGAACACAAACCTTGTACATTAGAATACGAGATTCGTTGATATGAAGGTTCCGAGTTATGTAACCTATAAGGCGTTGAGACTTGGACGTTTGTTTCATTATCTGTTCAGTAAACGACAAGTCGTCGGAGTACCTAAGTCCTAGATCTACTACTGTGTGTAACCTAGATAACACTTCACCATTTATGGTAAGATCGAGGTTGAGTGATGTATCACCGAAGCATAACCATCCACATTTAGCTGTATTAAGCTCCAGTTGCCATTTCGAGCACCACTGTGCTATCTTGTTAAGCTTCGTGTTGATTCAATTTTGAATATTGCTCAGCTCATGTGAAGAAAATGAATACACTACTTTAAGATCGTCTGCATACAAAAGGGACTTACCCACACAAAAACACTCACAAATATCATTAATAAAAACTAAAAAAGGCAAAGGGCCTGAGACACTACCCTGAATTACCCCACTCCTAACAGGGACGGCATTCGACAATGAAGAGTTGATTTTAACTATTTGATGTCGATTGCTGAGGAAGGAATCAAACCAGGCTAGTAACGGGTTTTGGACCCCATAAGATGCGAGTTTACCCATGAGAAATTGGTGGTTGTCCATGTCGAAGGCCTTAGAAATGTCCAGGTATAGCACTAGTACTAGATATCCTTGGCTACGAAGAGAATAGACTAAATTAAAGAAGTCAAAATGACATGTCATACAAGATCGATTTTTAAATAATCCATGTTGGGTATCATTGAAAATTTTTCAGTCAATAAATAGTTAGATAGTTAGTCACTAATAATTTTTTCCATAATCCTAGAGATAACTGGATTAATATTTATTGGCCAATAGTTATTCATGTCAGTCTTATCTCCGGATTTGTAACGTGGTATGATGTACGCGGTTTTCCAACGGTCAGTTTACCTATGAGAAATTGGTGGTTGTCCATGTCGAAGGCCTTAGAAATGTCCAGGTATAGCACTAGTACTAGATATCCTTGGCTACGAAGAGAATAGACTAAATTAAAGAAGTCAAAATGACATGTCATACAGGATCTATTTTTAAGAAATCCATGTTGCGAATCATCAATAAATTGTTCAGTCAATAAATAGTTGGATAGTTCGTCACTGATAATTTTTTCCATAATCCTAGAGATAACTGGAGTAATATTTATTGGCCGATAGTTGTTCATGTCAGTCTTATCTCCGGATTTGTAACGTGGTATGATGTACGCGGTTTTCCAACGATCAGGATGAGAGCCTGATTCCATAGAGAGTAAACAGCTTAAGGAGAAGTGGAATATCTGGACCACCATATTTGTAGAGAAATGATGAAATCCCGTCTGCTCCGTGACCTTTCGAAACCTTGAGGTTATTTATAACCTTACTAATTATCAGACATGTGAAGGAGATAGATTTTATTAAGTTACCAGTCATGCATATAACTCTAGAAACAGAGCCATTTATGGATTCTTTGCCATTTGCAAAATTACCACTGAAAAGGTCTGTTATAGTTTTTGGGTCATATATAAAACTATTATTATGCAGGATGCATGGTATATCAACCTTTTGAGTTGATTTAACATGTTTATTGTAAAGGTGGATTAGGTTTTGCACTTTTGAGTTAGTACTTAGTGCTAATAGCTCTTCATTGATGCCTTTCAACCTATGTTTTTCTTTAATTTGGTTAAAAATTATTGTTATTTGTGTGACTGCCGTGAAGTCGTTAGATTTAAAATAACGTTTCTTTAGGCGTCTAAGTTTATTACGATATTTAGCTGGTATATATAATTCGTAAGGTTTACTAATCCTGTAAGTCTTAATTGGTGCACAGGAGTCTAGACAAGAGTTAACAATCAAATAGAATATGCTGATGGCATCTGTCAGACTATTACATGAGAAGAACTCATCCCAGTCTGAGAGTTTGATCAGTGAGCGCAAGAGGTCCCAGTCTGCATGCTTATAGTCTCTATAATTGCAGGTTCTTTGAATTGGTCGGTTGTAGGAGGGATAGATGGGGAGAGCACAAGCTACTATCTTATGATCACAAGAACAAGAAGTACAATTTGATTAGAAATTATATATATAGTTTGTTGTTGCTAACTCAAAACTAATCTTGTAATCACCATTCAAAATACAATAAGCGAAAAATTCAATTCATTTAAACAAAGAATTTTTAAAATTTAAAAAAAAATTTTTTTTCGTGTATAATATCTGTTGACTTTGTTTTATTTCATTTCTCTTATGTGGTATGTTTTTTTTTTTGGTTTTTCATAACACCCACAACATACTATCTCTGTTGCCATCAATGATATAAATATTAATAGTAGTAATGCGCTTACAATGCATCATTTTCTCTTTATTATTTATTAACAACAAGTTTCATTATATACATTTCAGATTATCAATATTGTATGTATATATGTATGTGTGTGTATCTGTGTATGCATATATAGGGAATTTCAATTCAATGTTAATGAAAACAATATTTATGAAAATAGAATGCATTGCGAATTCTCCCACTCTTATTTAATTTATACTGTGTGTGTTATTTTGTTTATCTGACTAGTTAATTAATCAATTATTCCCCAATGGTTACTGTTCCATTTAACTAATTTCTAAATAGAAAAAGAGTTTGTATATATATACATTGGTTATATGAGGTGTTAGTAATAATTGTTATTTTCAGCCCCTGAAGCAATTGATAACGATAACAAAAATCAAACCTTTTAGTCAACATTTTATTCGATAAGTGTCACAGATCAATTACAGCCAATTCTAAATATTAACTCAATTCAGTACATTCTTAATTGACATAGTTGACTATTCACAGGACAAAAAAGCTTTACACTTATTTTTTCAGAAATTCCTATACCTTCTATAGTATTAAACCTTCGATATCTGTGTCTGAACTAACAAATCTTCAAGTATTGTTCAACTGTTTATTAGTTCAAAGTTTATGAGCTGTAGACCAATGAAAGACTATAAGCCAATTAGAAAATTAACATTGTTAGCACTTGGTATTTCATGACTAGTTATTTTGTCTTTGAACTTATCACCTAATTATGTGTTTCTCAAGTTCATTGATATATGATGTACAAAGATCAATTATACCATCTCTGTGACTTTAATTGAAATAGTGAGAGCTCAATTGTCAATGACAATAAACTTTTGTTAATATTTATAGGGTAGTGTAAAGTTATGCATAATTGGAATTATTCCTCAAAAATCAAACAAACAATAACAATTGGATAACTACTGAAAAACAGGAAAGGTGTTTCGTTGTAGTACTGAACACTTCAAAAGTACTCAATAATAACTCGGTACGATATTTAACTTAGGTTTCATAATACACTCAATATTATTTGACCTGTTCAAACATATGAACTATCATTTATCCAAACATCCATTTGTTGATGGTAATCTTTTCTGCTTAATGTTTATTTGAAGTTCCACCTATCTAGCAAGTATATTTACGTGCTTTCCTATTATTTCGAAAGCCTAATACTAGGCTAACTACTAAAAAGTACTACCACTGTAGAGCACATATTTACCTTGAACATGTAGCATGGAGTAAAACTAATATTATTACTTTAATAAAATCATTGGTGGAATAATAAAGGATTTTTGTTCTTCAACTACAATCAATTCACTTCTAAGCTAATTTTTTTCAATCTATATTATCGTCAGTTAGGTGTCTTACTACCGTATAGCTATACAACATTGGTTCGTTATGATTTTGTGATTAAAATTATTTCAAACAAAGAGTATATATTTCCTTTTGTCGTTGTTTTTTCATCCAATACTTTCTTGTTGCTATTTGTTTTCTTCATGACTTGTTTCTGCAAATATTACTTATTGTAGAATTTTAAAGAATTCAATGGATGCTACTGAAGTGAATCATGGCCCAGTTGAAGATCATAGTCAACAAATGGCAATATTCTATATTATATTTTTCATTGTATTCCCATTCTTTTTTGTCAATATTTTTGTAGCCTTGATTATTATAACATTTCAAGAACAAGGTGAAAATGAATTAGTCGATCATGAATTGGATAAAAACCAAGTAAATGATGTATACACGTATCTTTTTCGTTTTTCAAGCCACAATTTACCACATTAAACTAAGCAGGATACTATGGTATTTGAGTAGAAACCAAGAACACCAGTCGGCGTGGAATAATATGAATACATTTTTATTTTATGGATCCTCAACAGCTGCTTACAACAGTCTATGTATTGAAATGTAACAGTCATAAATTGTAATCTCATAATTTTCATCACAAACTGTTCTTGGCTAGTTAACCGTTGAACCCAGAAAGCCCTGGTTGAATGTTTTTCCAAGTATGAAGCTCCTTAGCACTATTGTGTGTTCAAAAACGTGTCCAGTTTGATCTGGTCCCTGATGGTTAACTGTGATCAGTCAGTAATGTAGATTATGAAATTCAACAATCCTGCCCACTTGCAGTAGTTAATAATAAGCGTTGGTTGCTGAAAAAGCGAGGTGACAAAAACAATCTTTTCTGCCAGCTGACCTTACGCGTTCTTATATATATATATATATATATATATATATATATATATATATATATATAAACGTTTTGGGAGTTATGTGGATGAGAACCACGGATGCATGAAAAGATTGTTTTAAAGTGGATGGATATGAATGAATATGTATGAATAATATGTGAAGAGGAATTAATCTAAAACTATCAATTTACTGTGATAGTGATGAATTAACAAATGTCCTTTTCTGAGAGAATAAAATAGGTCTGGGTTCTTAAAAGCTAATGCTTCAAGAAAGCTTAATAAAACTGAGTTTATCAGTCTGCTTATTACTTTGATAGATTTAGGAACATAAACAATATGACTTAGACTGATTAAATATATTATTGGACTGTTGAGGGCCTTGAGACCTTTTAGACTGAGGTTCCTTGGAACATGTTCAAAGAAACGAACATGTACTTTCTTTTTTGTTCTTTCAATCTTTTAAATGTACATGCATACCCCGGCAAGCGATAATATGAATATATGTATTATGCAATATTTTATTAAACGCCAATTCCATTACTAACTGATGTCAACTAAAGAGTCATTTATTTACAAGAAACTGGACTTGAAAGTTATTTCATCTTAGCTTGAAACACTTTAGACATCGTACCATAAACAAATTCCATTTAAAGACATTGTAGTGCCATGATAGATAAAACATCCTTTGAAAAACGAATCATAATTGCAGCTCTAACAAATCCACAGTTTAGTATTATCATCAGCCAACAATTACCGGTTACAACCTACTTAATTGATTTCTATCAGTTACAACGCCGATTTCAATCATGAAAAACGATGACATTTGGAGCCAAATGTTGTACGGTTATATATGAAAAATGATCCTTTAATGTGATTCAGACTACGTAGGTGTTACTTTAAACTCTGAAAGAAAAACCACGATGTCATTTAAAGATTATCATAAACTTCATTGTATAAACTAAAAATAGCTACCTTATGAGTTAATATCAGTCATTGAACCACTGAAGAACAGATAGCTCCTAAGTGTTAGTTAGTCCTAGTGGGAGAATTTTCCTCTCTATATGTAAGTTCTTAACACTACATAGGTTGGTAATTAGTTCTCATGACAAACATAATACCATTCATTCAATCAATTTATATTAAATAGTCTGCGTTTTTCTATTTCCCTCAGTTAAGCATACAATACTTTATGGTGGCTAACTGTTCCTCAATTGATAATGTCAACCTTACAAACTACTACTAAGAAATTCTTAACAAAATCAAATACTTAATCCATGCCATAATTTACATCAAATCTTAACGAAAATATACTAGTAAATTATTAATCACTCGTTTATTTCTAGTCAAAATCAGTAATATATTTTTATAAAACGGCCATATTGCAACTTGATCGATAGCATTCTATCAGCACTAAGAAGGACTTGACACGCATGACATTGATCACCACCCAGTGATCAATCAATTACGATTACATCTCAGTCCTACAGGAGGTCGGTCGCAGTCCTAATAGCTCAGTAGTAGTGTCTCTGACTGTGAAGCTGGGTAACACGGGATCGAATCTGTCAGGGAGCATCAGTTCCCTCAAGATTACAGGTACACTTTGCTGACGAGTGCCAAGTAGCACGAAACCCGGGTCCAGGGTTTCCTGTTGACCACCTCCAACCACCATCTTATCTCAACGATAACTGAATTTAATTTTCTGAACATTCAGCCATCTATAATATTTTCATAGTAGTAGCATTAAAATATCTTATTAGAATATGCATGTTATAAGTGTATTTTACTCAAATTATACTGACTAACCTGGTTGGTTGGTTAGTTGTTTGATTGATTCAAACACTCAACATTATAAAAAAAACTTCATTTACCTTTATTCCGTAACATTGAAAATTACAAAATTTAAAATTCAGATTTGAAACTAAATATATCACAACGTCTTTTTTTCTTTCAGTTGCAAAAATACCGAGTACTTCCTGTCTATTCCTCTTCAATTGTTAAACTTTAACTTACGTACATATTTCATTTCAATCTAATAATGAATAACTGTATTTCATTACACATATATTATTTTTATAAAACTTTTTCACATTAAGCATTTCCTGTACAAATATCAACGTGCAAATTTTATTTATTTTTAATCGGCAAAAAAATTTTTTGTTTGTTTGTTGTTTTTTTCTCCCTAGAAACAATGTATTGAATTTGCAATTAATTCAAAACCTTTATGTAGATATATGCCTAGTAATATTGCATCAACAAAATATCGAATATGGAGATTAGTTGTTTCTAGTCCATTTGAATATTATATCATGACAATGATTGCATTAAATACTTTAATTTTAATGATGAAAGTAAGTTTTTCATATAATATTTATTCATGAAACCAGATTCAGTAACTATCTTAATTCATATCTTAAATTGATTAAATAGAGTTTAGCCCGAAAGAAGAGTGTAGAAGAAACTTATGACACATAAAGGGGTGTATTTCGATAGTGTAATAAGAAGACAGAATTAATCTGAGAAATTTGATTTACTTGTACAACATAATTCAGATAATCTGTTTTCACATGAACTTATCAAATCGTGAAAACTAATCAGAACAAAATAAATATAAGGTCAAATAGATACAAAGTGATCATTGAAAATGTTAAGGAGAGGGAGGTAAGTAATGTAATATGAAATGATTAAGAAATCACATCAACCTAAGCAACAGAATCGACGAAAGTCTATCATGTAAGATTCAAGGTTAGAGGAAGTAGTTTTTTGTGCATATAAAAGGGAGACTTAAATTTTCGAGTGATCAAGGCTTCTATCTAAAATCTGTTCTTAAGTGAATGCAATGACCTGTCTTATTTATTTGTTTCCCTACTATGAAACATGATACTTTCTTTTCTCGCGGTATCACTAAACAATTTCAGTCGGAAATTCAATCCTTCTACTTTCAATCTTATACTCAAAAGAAATAAGTCTATACTCTTCAGTGCAAATATTTTGATCTGTTTTATCTTGTTCTCTTTAATGATTTGGTTAATTACGTAACCTGTGCCAAAATTCCATTTGTCGTTTATTTTCCTAATTCAGAAGCCATTCTTTACAGAGATTAACATTTTCTTAGTACTTTAAAAACAATTCTATAAATAATTTTTACTAACTTAGGCCTCTTACCCTTCATGGAGGAGCATAGTCCACTCACTTGATGGTGAACAATTAATATAAACTATCAGTTTCAATGATTTTTCGATTACTATTTGTACTATCTAATGATAAATAATAACGAGCTGAACAAGTAATTCAAATCCTTCATATTAGATTATATGCACCATTACTTAGTAACGATCTTTCTCTTGAAATTAAGATGATTGAAATTAATTTATACCGTATCCTAAAATATGATACAATAGTATTTAATTTTATCTTAAATACTTCATTTGTACTTTACTCTTCTGTCCTTTTAAGTATTATCGACCAGATTATACAGATGCTAATATGGGCATTCCAGACTGGGAAACACAAAAATATCAAAGTTATTGTAGTACACTAGTTTATTTGAATACAGCATTTACTGCTATGTTTACAATGGAATGTTTATTAAAATTAATTGCATTCGGACCAAAAGTAAGAAATACTATTTACACTGATTTTTTATCTTGATTATATCTTCGGTTGGTTGAAGGCAATCAAGACAGATGCCTTAGATATGTATTGCAGCTGGTTGACACTAGTCAGCAAGCGACTTGCGAAACCTGAGAGGATAAATGCTTTTTTTAAGATAAGAACCTGTTTTACTCAATATCAAAGTCAGAAAACTGACGCAACCCTCTAAATTATTCCTTAGTTTTCGTAGAACAAAATACTTTGACTCATGATAAAACATGAATGAAGTCTAATAACTGAATAGGCCATGTCATTTATTGTTGTTTCATTAAATAACTGCTGATTTTAACCAAATGATGTCAAAATAGACGACTGCCGTCTATCTGTTACTGATTTTTGATGAAAACTGATTGATAAGTTTGTCATCTATTTTCATTTAATTTTATTGCCACAGAACAATGAGTGCTAATGATTTGTCATAATTGATAGTGATTCTGAAAGGAAGGTGAATACTAGTGACTACCTAATCAATTTTTATATCGTTACTTGACCAAATGACTTTAGTGACGTGTTTATTTGTTAATTCTAAATTGGTAATATAACGCAATTACTAAACAACGGTTTCTCGTTTTGAACCAATTTTAAAGTTATACAAAATTCATTTCCTTTTTCCACACATAAAAACTGAAGCATAGACAATTATTTAGTGAACAATATATTTTGGGACATAGATCTCCTTGAGTCATAAAATTAGATTTTCTTCTTACACTGAGTCTTCTTGATAAATATTGTTTGATTCGATTACAGTAGTCGCTCACAACAGAAAGTATGATCGCTTGCTACGTAAAACATCTTCTACCTATCATGAACTAGTTCTGAGTTTTATTCAACTAAAATAATTTTATCCTTGAATAATAAGCAGCTATTAATCATTTTTTTAGAGTTATTTTCGTGATTCATGGAATACGTTTGATTTTATTACGGTAGTTGGTAGCATAACCGATGTACTTGTTTCTGAGCTACAGGTAAGTAGTTATATGGTTTTTTATTTCCATTAATGTTACATTTTATTGAACGACTATTGACTTTGTTTAAGATATTTTTTGTCACATACAGATTTAGTTTAAAGTAAAGGCTAATGGTAAAGTTAAGAATGTAAGTGTCATTCTTCTTGGAATCAACATCTAGATGTATAAACATCCAAGACCTAAAATTAACACACATCATTTTGAATACCGGATTGAAATTTACTGAAACTTGCCCTAAAACTAAGAGCAACATCAAAACTCGTATCATATAGGTTGAAGAAGTGGTAGTTATTATTATTCAGTAACCTCGGTGATAACGTTTTAATATTTTGGGTGATACATGCTTGTTTCTAATCACAACACTAAATTTCTGACATGTCCAGTTGACCAGTTGCAAATATAGACAAACTATATCCCAAACTTCAGTCAGTCAACCAAAAGCAGCTTAGGAATCAACACCTACGTAAGCCGGTCCAAGCTATTATACTGCATTTTTAACTTCGAGGGAGGATAATAACATTGCGCTAAAATATAGAAGTTCACCTATATTCTCGTAATGGTTATTCCTTGAGCAGTCAGTTCTTTGATATAAAATCTCCATAACCTTTAAATCATCTTGAAGACTCTGTGAATTTCAGTCTCTGTTCTTCGGAATTACCCGTATTTATTAATTTTAAGCATATAAGTAACTCCGTATTGTTAGGTTTTGCTTAGCTATTATTATTGTCCAAGTTGTCCGTCATTGCATTTTAGATTTCTCCCAAACGTCCAAGAGCCATTATCATGAATCTAATTGATTTGTCAGTAAAGTGTACTTATTTTCCCGTTACGTGAACTCGATCTCGCGTTAAGGTAGTAGGTAGGCTTACACTACTTTAAACCAGAATAAAGCATCTATTCGGTGTTTTTTGGTTCTAAAACGTTCTCCAACCGTTATCATTACATGATGAAAACTCTTCACGCTGAAGAACTATTTAGCTGAAGAAAATTGTGATCAATATCTATTACCGTTTCTTGACAATAAGTCATTTCATACTATCTCTTTTTCGGCAATCGCTAAGTGTCCAAGTTTATTTTAGACAGTTATACGTGACGATAAACGATTAAGCGGAAAAAAAAGAATTAAAACTCTTATTAAATTAGAAAAGACTACTTTCAATAGTTGGAATGCGTACACAAGCGTTTATTGAATATGATCAATTGTGTCGTAAAAGACAGATTTAAGTTCTAACCAGTATCTGATAATTCACTTATCAATTGACTATACACCACATGAATGGATTTGATTACATTTGATGTAAGTATCATTTGTTTGTACAAAGGACACGTTGTATTTCAGCTTAAATAAACTAGAGCGAAACTAAATGCCAGTTGTATGATCATATTTCAAAAACGTTGATCGATACAAGACGAAGATGATGAAACTAACTATTTCTTCAACTAAATGCATATCCATTTGAATTTGAAGGAAAACTAAAATGAATGTGTTCAATTCAAAGAACCTTAAAAGTTCGTATGGATCGGATGTGTTTCATATTTATTTGTAACTAATTCAGTGATTATCATTAGTTCTTTTCTGATAAATTACTATTAATTAAATAATTAATACCTTTATATTCAAGTATTTACATGTTATAAAATGAATTTTGATGTTCTTTAGCAATGTAATACCTTCCACATAGTCTATTTCTTAATTAAGTTAATAGTATATGATTATTATAACAATTATGTAGTGTTGTTCGATCGAACATATTCGATAATTATTCCTTGTAAATGAATTTTCCTAGATATTTTACTTAGATCACAGAGATATTAGGATTTACTTTTAAAACAATGACATCCATACAATTTTGACTAGTTCTAGTAGAAATCTGTAAAGATGGAGTTTCCTCCGCAGAGACTTTTAGAACCAGCTAACCAGCCATGTAGCACAATTTAGGATGCTTTTATATTACAGATAAGACAATTTTACTGTAAAATTGTAAATTTGTTTCTCTTAGAACTGAATTCATCTATAACCAATTTGTTTCAGGTCAAGTTGTATTCATTTACAGTCTTTCCTACAGCCTACCTCCAACCACATAATATCTAAACATAGCCCATGCTATATCGAGTAGTGATAAAATTGCAAATTGATCGACAGAATTCGACTAGCATTAAAAGACCTAGACAAATGTAATATTAGTCACTACTCCGTTATTAATCACTTCTACGGAAATATTCTACACTTATTTTGTTTTTGTCTATTTCAACATTAACAGAATTATTTTACTCGATATGATAAATCCATGTGACTGTATATTCTAAGTGATGTTGCATTGTTTTGGATTTTATTCACAGGACTCATCGTTTCTTAACTTAGGGTTTTTACGACTATTTCGTGCAGCTCGTTTGATCAAATTAATTAGACAAGGTTATACAATCAGAATACTATTATGGACATTTATTCAATCATTTAAAGCACTACCCTATGTTTGCCTACTTATTACTATGTTATTCTTTATATATGCTGTAGTAGGAATGCAAGTAAGTCTACTTTATTTTCTTAGTGACTTTTACATTAAGTTACTTATGAAGATCAAAATAGCAGGCTTGGCAATTGACAAATTTCATTCAGAACATGATCAACCTCAGTTTTAATTTAAAAAGTGATAATTGATATAACTAGCAGAAGTGGAGACTCACTGACTGTTTTGTGATTTTCTATTTCGTCCTTAATTACCCCTAATTTTTATCTAATAGATGACCTTTTATCTTGGTTAAACAACAGTATAAATTTTTCAATAATATAACTTTAGCCTTTCCAATAATTGTGTTAAACTGACTATACCGTCTTAACGGTAAATTAGAATATTAATGAAGTGTTGCAAATGTAGATTGAAACAGTCCTAGTTTTGAACATGTTCTGCAAACAACACATTTTAATTTTGTAAACTATCATCAAATAGTAGTCTTTCATTTGTTAAGCCTATTGTATTATTCTTTTACTTAAGTAGCATAGTTGTTACTGAAAAAAAAGAATTATATTTGCTTACTTGTTTCAACAAACAGCCGAAAATGCTATCGACCCAATTTTATGAATAATTTATTCAGTTAATCTAATTGAAGTAATCAAATCAACTACTTCTGGCCAATCAGAGGGTGATATCTAAAAGTCACTGTATCTAGCTCAATATGACTAAGCTTCTCTTTTCTTAACAAATAATCAGAGTTTAGATTAAATTGAAGTTGATGTTCTCCTCGTATTTATATCATTTGAGGGACAATTAGATAAAAGGAAGAGGAGGATATTTGTTTTGTCCTAGTATATGATTCGTCAACGTCACAGATTCACAACCCATCCAATGAAACGACCTCATTATGTTCAAACTTCTTACCTAGTGCGTTGCCTTTCAACCACTGGTTTGCCACCCAAGGGTTTACATTATTGGTTTTAGTCAGTTCGCAATATGATGCGACAGTTATTTTGCCGTTCTTAAGCTGACATCAATTGGTGTCAAAAGCTATCATAAAAACTTTCAGAAATCTTCACAAAGTCACCTTACTTTACTTTAGTTATAGGAATGAATGACCAGTGTTTTTACCAGAAGTATATTTTATCACAAGTAAATTCTCTTTGGAACATTTGATAATCAAAAATTAAAGTTCACATATACTTTAACTGTATATCCATAATTGTTATTATCATAATAAATTTTAAACTAAATGGACTCTTTATGTACAAAGATGAGATAAGTGACCGGAAGAAGTAATAGTGTTCAAGTTGTAGATGAGAGCAAACTAGGTAGAGAAACAAAAAAGAAGGCTGAATAAAACTTTAAAGACTACACCTACATATATATATATATATATAACTGTACGGTACTATTATAGATACGATCGTCAGAAGAAAACTTCTACTCAGATATAATAATGGTAAATGCTTTAAAAAATACCATGAAACCAATATTCTTGTCACACATACTCGTTTTTTGTTCGATTAAATACAACATAACATTAGTGTTACTTTGAATTATAGAGGAAAAACAAAGGAAGACTAAATGTACTGAATTAAAAAATAAAGCAATATAATAATCCATTTGAAGTGAATGTAACGTAGTTGCTCACCTCTTTATATATATATATATATATATATATATATATATATATATATATATATATATATATATATATATATATATATATATATATATATATATATATATATATAATTTGTACTGTTGCCGTGAGGTGTGTATATGTTCCCATAACATACAGCAAACTAATTAGGCTACTAGAGAAAAAAGTCTGTCGGTATATACATTAAAGCTTATTTGAAGTGAATGAAATTAAAGTAGAAAATTAATGAATAAAAGTTTGATGATGTAATGGAAATTAAGTGTATTTAAAGGTGAAAAACAATTACTATTTTTTAACTAAGATAGTTTATATCATGGAATGACTTTAATTAGTAATCATTATAAACTATTTAAAAATAGGTAACTATCTCACCCTAGTAAACAACTCCTCATTGGTGTATATTCACTGCCCCACAAGATATTAAAATCTGTAGTCTTTAGGTTTCATAACAATGGAGTTATCTTTAGATTGCTGATCTGTTATTCTAATGGTTCGCATTTACGACTTCATTGTATTTGTAATATTTTGCAACTATCATCTGTGACTGTCATTGGAATTGTATAATGTTTGATATGGTTGAACTCCACCAGTCACCCATCTTCACTAGAAGTTCGGGAATTCTTGAAGTCAGTCGATAAAAAAGTTAGACAGTGCAAATATATGCTTAAAAAGACTGATTAGTCAATTCAAGAACTTAATATTGATAGCGAGAAAATACAAACACAAGTGCACATACAGTGGCAGGTGAATAAGTGTACGTTGATAAGTATAGTTAAGGATTATAGCAGTTGGATATTTAATAATTGTTGTAATAGTAACTTGTCAGCAATTAGGCTTCAAGGCTCAAACAAGGACTCATACCTTCTTTTGACTGCATATATGATATTTATGTGTCATAGGAAACTTTACAAAGGTTTGACTAATTCAAAAACAATACGGTTCACGAAATGAAATCATTCTGGAATTCAACAAGAGTTACAGAGCTCTTGAAGGCTGTTTTTGTCTTGTTGCACCGTCCAATTCAGCCACGTGCACATCCCTAAACTTCGATCAATCAGTTATTCAGGGTAGGAAAATCAAGACTAACTAAATAGCTTGATTGCTAAAGGTCAAATAATGATTTTCTCCATTCATGAATACTTGTAGGTCGCCAAACTGAAAAAAACATTTAAGCGGTGATGTGAATCAGATATATGGTTTCTGACAGTGAAAGCATCTTCAAATAAACGAGTAAATGAAACTCTCTTAAACATATCACTGAATTTACCCAGTGTTTATCGATTCGGCACGTAAATAATCCTGTCACTCTTAAAAATCAAATGTAGCGAGCAATATTTTTGTCTTTTTGATCCATTTCTTTGTGTGTGTTTACAATTTTGGAAATATTTCCACTTATATGAATTCAATCTGCAGACAACAAACTTACGGTTTAGTTTCAGTATATTTTATATCACATGATATTTCTTAGAAATGTCTTCTTTTAGAACAAATTTATCAACAGGTTTATCAATAAATATCCCGCTAATAGTAGATAAAAACTACTTCAAATCTACTCTCGAAACTAATATTCGTCTGAGGTCATCCATAACTATTTGATATTCATTATGTTGTACCCATTGCTTCTAGTAGTTTTTTCCGTACATCCAATGATTGAGTACTGCATATCGGAATGTAGTATTTATTGAAGTTTTCATTTCAGATCCAAACTTTTACTACGTTTGTGTTTGTTAAATGACCTGTGGGGCTCGCCTATATTGTCCATGTCCATAACAGACAGCTGTATATAACTCTACTTAATATTATAATTGTTAACTTAGCATCAAATTGTATAATTGAAACTTTATAACAAACAATTTAATAGGCAAATTTTTCATTCAAAGTGCTTGAAAGTATAAAATTTTAAAATAAACTTTAATAATAAAAATTAGTAAACTGTGGTTTATGAACCTCTGAATGAGTAAATGAAGTATTTCCTTGATAATCAAACTAATTTAATTTCTCTCTTGTTTAAACAGCACAGATATTATTGCTACTAACCATCATTAAAATCCAATCTAATGTAATTGTAAACCTACTAGATGAACTGATATACTTGATAATTGAATTTCATATTCAATGAATAATGTATTTTTTTAAATTTCCCATTAGTAAAATCATATCATCATGTATAAATATACATAGTGATATGTATACTGATTCATTTGTTTAATACTTTTTCCCTAGATATTTGGTACAATAGCTATTAATGAAGCTGAAGGACAAATTACAAGTTATAATAATTTTCATAGTTTCCCATATGCAGTTCTGTTATTATTTCGGTAAGTTTAAATAAATATGTTATGCTTTTCGACGAAATCATTTACTTAAGCTGTACATTCGTATATATATAGTTATATGGAAAATATATCTGACCCATAAATTATTTTCATCCTTACCCCTTGATTAGTACGTAACCTCATTTGTTATTAAATTTATTTATCGGATCAATTTACAATGAAATCTTTCCTAGCCTGCTGTAGACATTCATTTTCCATATAATTATATATACGAATGTACATGTTATGCTTTATTAAAAGGTTCTATTAAATTTGAACAAATAGTATTATAACAGTTGGGCACCAATTTTATGTGAGATTTCAAAGAGGAAATTATATATTTTTTAAGAAAAACTTCCGTGATTGAATAAATGTCATTTATTATGAAATATAGTAAGGTTATAGTAAGAAACTAAATCTACGTATATGTATGCAGATTTAATTTGAAAAACAAAAACCATTGATATGTTATTGTTTGTCTGTTCTTTAACAAAGATTGATCGTTGAATGTACCAGTCTAATATTTTATAAACATACAATGTGAAGATGTAGAACGTATTAAAAGTTTACAAAAGTAACTTGTAATAGTAAAAGAGACGAGTATTTGATAAGTAATTCTTTTATGTAATTTCATAGTTGAATTCATGAGACAGTTAAAGCTAGACCATCATAGGAAACCTGGAAGTACTGGAAAGCCGTTTCGTCCTAGTACGGGACTCCTCAGTAGTGCACATCCACGATCTCATCTTGCGAGATTCGAACCCAGGACCTATCGGTCCCGCGTGCGACCACCTAACCCCTAGACCACTGAGCCGGCATCCAACGGTGTTAATGTCTAACTTTAATCAATCCACGAAATTACACCACCGTCCACCATTGTCTTTAGTGGTTTACTATCTCACAACAGATCCGGTGGGTATTTTTCCTACCTAATCCTGTTTGTAAGTTGTTTTTCAAAATTCATTAATTAATATGATACACTTTATCATTTAAAACTCAACAATCAATCAACCATAAAAGTATCAAAATACGTTTAGTTATGTGGTGATTGAAACTGATGAATTATTGTAGATTTTACTCTTACATTTCATACATAATAGTGTGTTAAAGACTGGAATTTAAAACCATTCAGTTTGTCTTCTCTAGTTTTCACTGAACATTTAGTAAAGAGAAAGTTACTCATCGTATCATATTTATGAAGATGGAATGAGTAGGAGTGAGGAACATTTTTTTCTTAAAATGATTTAAATGTGACTTTTTAAGAGAAACCAATTAAGACAAATAGATTGTTCTTTACACTAAAATCAAAATTGGTGATAATTACCCATGAAATCTTGAATATGAGCCTTCTTCTATGTTGATTTTTTTACTTTGAACTTAAGTATTATCTTATATCAAATGCATTCAAAGTGTATTAGGCAGATTTCTTTTTATCATAACTTGAAGGTTCATTTTGAATTTTATCATTATACAGTACCAAAACCATGACTTCAAGTTTAACATTTTAAAAATTATCATTCATTAGTTGAGTTAAAGTTTAACAATCAATCCAATTTTACTTTGAATGTATTATGCTAACAGTTATCTTCATTCTTGGTTATGAAAATCTCTATCATATATTACTGCTCTAAATAAGATTTATATAAAATAAATTAAAATGTATATAAAGATTTAAAACATTGAACATTTAATTATTTTCTTCATATGAACGCTGAGTTCATTAATTATTGTTAGGTATTTTATTTTTCGATCAATTGATGGGAATTTCTAATGAAAACTTTTTTTCCCAGATTAATTATCACTTTATAAATCATTTGAATTATTGATTATTTTAATATACTATTTTGATTCAGTCCCTCCTTCTCTCCCTCCCTCTCTCTCTCACTCTCTCCCTCTCCCCCTCTCTCTCACCGACTCTATTCTATCTATCCTTATCATGAATAATTGTTTTCATCGACAGGTCCTTTTTGTGTTATCTAATTAATATGTAAATTATTTTTATTTTAATCTCTCCAATTTGAAAAAGAATCTTTTAAGTTAAAAGTGAATATTCATTTTTTTTTAAGATGTAGGTAATATAACCAATCTCTTGAATTGACTTAATGATTATCAGAAGGGGTTTTGTGGAGATTTTAGTAATTTATAGAGTTGAGATCATGAGTCACTTGAAGCTAGACCACCATGGAAAGCCTGGAAGCACTGGACGGCCGTTTCGTCCTATTGTGCCGCTCCTCTGCGTGCCTCTCCCCTCCGGCCCCGCCGCCGC